>NW_026294573.1:1800000-2012500 GCF_007827085.1 Peromyscus californicus insignis | reverse complement strand
ACTCATATTCATACACACTCATATATATACACTCATACATATATACACACATTCATACACACTCATAATACACATACATACATACTCATACACATACACACACATACACATAGACTCATATACACATACACTCATACACACTCTCACACATGCACTCATACACATACATACTCATACAGACATACATATACACACACTCATGCACACTCATACATACTCACACATACTTGTACACATACACACTCATACACACTCATATACTCTCTCACAAACATATACACACACACTCATACACACACACACACACACACACACACACACACACACACACACACACGGCATCAGGTGCTGGGACATCAACATTCTCTCCTGGGCTTCTTAAAGGCAATGGGGCCTTCAAAGGTTCCCAGGCAACTCCCCGGAGTGTTCATCCCTGCTCTGGTTTGTGAGGTGGGAGTAATCCTTCTTCTCATGTCCCAAAGCATCACACAGTGGCCATGTGCCGACTTGGAGTGAAGTGGGTCCATGACTCTTTGTCTCACTCGGTGAGTGCAGCTGCTGAGGCACAGACGGAGATCTGTTCCATGGGAACCACCTGATTGGCTGTCCCGGGATTCCCCTCTCTTGTGGTCATACTGTAGGGAGGTCCTGGCCCTTTCAAGCAGGGGTCAGGGAGGAGAGAACCCAGATCTCAGTCTGGGGCAGGAAAGGACAACCAATCTCCATCCCAGCTCCCAGGCTAGGTCCTCTGGAGCAAGGCGAACATTAACCAAGGGCCTTTAACCTAGTGAAGATCGGCTACAAATGATTCTGACCAGACACTGGAGTCGCCGCCTTTCAGCACTCTAGTTAGTACCATAACCTTGCTCTCAGCCTCTAGCAGTCAGTTAGGATTCAGAAAAAGCCACTTTGTGGATCTTCTCAACTGAAGTTCCCTGCAGTAAATGAGCGAGCAAGAGGCAGAGCCAAGCGTTAAACTGCAGTTCTCAAATGTAAGGAAGGAAGAGCATACTGTACTCCAGGGCCTAAACTATCTCGTGTCCATCCACGTTCCCGTGTCTCGACCTGTGTCCCATCTTGGCACAAACAATGGACACACATGTGCTGGGCCAGGATGTGAGCAGCATGGTCACATTTTTTCAGAAATCCCTTTACACTAAAATCATGACTGTCCTTCCAAAGAAGGTGTTCTCCCCTAAGATAGCTCACCCAGTCTCAGTTCGTGTTTGCATTTTGGGATGTCAACCTCAGGAGCCAGTGAGAGGGCTCAGTGGCAAAGGTGCCTGCTGCCAAGCCCAATGACCTCTGCTCAGTCCCCAGGCCCTCATGGTGGAAAGAGAACCAAGTCCCACAAATTGTCTTCTGATTTCCACACACTCACTGTGGTACATGCACATGTACACACACACACACACACACACACACACACACACACACACACAAACACACACACACACACACAAATAAATGTTTTAAAGAAGAAAGCTCTTGACTTCCCTGGGTTCTACCACCAGCACCCCTAGTGGGTAGACAACCACAACCATCTACAAATGTTTCCAACGTTGGGGTGGAAACAGGAGGGGACAGAATGGCCCTAGTTGGGGACCACTAGCCACTTTGAAGGCAGAAAACCTCTTAGCCATTGCTGCTAAGCCTTCAAGAGCACCAGGAAGAGGCAGGTAAATCATAGAAGGACACTAGAAGCCCATTTGCGCCTGTTTTCCTGGGACCTAGCCAGAGTCCTGTGCAGGGAAACTGCTTCTTAGGACCCAGGAAGAGGAGGAAGGCATGACAGCCAGCCACCTGGAGGGCTCTGCCCAGGCACCTCAGCTGCATTTTCCAGCTGTGCCAAACCATAGTGTTTCATTTCCCTTGGCTAGGGCCAGGACTTGGAGCTGTGGGATAGGCTGGGTATAGGTTAGCTGGCATTAGGAGATGCCCCCCCCCCCCCCCCCCCCCGCCACATATATCCAGCTGTCACAGCTGAAGAACGTGTTTCATTAACGCAAGCACAGGTGTTGGCAGACCAGGGCCCAGGTGAGATTCGCCAGGCCTGAGAGGACAGTCCTCGGTCACAGTCTAGGTGGGATTACATAGCTCTTGTGGCACGGGAGCCAGGACTGCTCCCTGGGTGGACTGGTCAATGTGAGCAGTGCAGGGCCAACTCTAGACAACACAGATGACCCCAGGCCCAGCCTTCTTCCTAGCCTAGCCACCTGTCTCAGGTTAGGGGCACTGCATCTGACTGGGCCAGAGCTGAGAGTGCCCTGGGGATGCTGCTCAGGGCTGCCGTGAGCAGGACCAGCCTTGCTCCTGGGCCAAGTGCAGGCTGATGTGTTAGCCTTAGTCAGAGAACTGACAGAACACAAACCCCTCCGTGTCTGCGACTCAGTTGCCCGAGTGGAGTAGCCACTCCTTCCTGAATGTCCCTGCAGCTTCACCGATTCCTGGCTTACTGACCCACCCACAAAGCCTCCCAGCTGACCATATGTATACACATGTATGTACCACATGTATCACATAAACCAGGCTAGCCTCTAACTCACGTAGCCAAGGATGACCCCTGATCTTCCCGCCTCCATGTCCCAAGTGCTGAGATTACACATGTCTATCACCATATCTGGCTGGGAAAACTGAGGCTAGGGGGACTCTCCCAGCAGTCTGGGGAGGGTTCAAAGTCAGCCTGTCTCCTGTCACTGCAGAGATGGGACACGCTCCGCTGACCTAACGGACTGTAAAGCAGATGGCCGGGCTGCTGCCTGGCCACCATGGCCAGGTGGCTCCTGTTCTCCAGTGGATTCGCTCCAGTGTGACCTCTGGGGGGGAGTCAGTTAAGGCAGGATGAGGGACACAGGGTTGCCTGTGAGGTCAGAGAGTCTGGCCTCAAAGACCATGGACTTGTCTGTTCTGTGCTCACCTGGATGGCCTCCAATCCTCCCATCATCAGCGAGGTCATCTAGTTCTGTCACCTCAGGGAAGAGTGTGAGCACTGGAGAAGCGCTTCCCCTGGGGGGTGGGGGTGGGGTTCTGCCCACTGGGACCCAGCCTGGTCCCTGTGGGTTAGGACCTCAGGCACCGACATAGGGTGTAGGGAGGTAAGTAGGGGCACGAGGTGTCTGCTGGAGGCCAGGACTTAAATTCTGTAACAAGGCATTTTGAGATGATATCGAGGGCAAAGGCAGAGGACCTCTACCTGGAGAGGCATTCATTCTGGGGCTCGGTCAACCTTCAAGGTGTGACAAGAAACATCCTGGGCCTCTTCCTGTTGGCCCTGAGGTTCTTTGGCTGCAGGCTATGAAGCTGAGCCAGGACCAGGCAGGCGAGGAGCAGCCATCCTAGGCAGAGCATCTCATGCCCTTCTACCAACCTCAGGCAAGCATTTCACACCCAGTTAACTTTTATGAGCAGCTCGGCTTGCTGGGGAATAGGAGGGTGCCTGACCTTGGGGCAGCCAAATCCCAGCCCCCAGGGGCTGTGGACACAGGAAGGCTGGGCCAGGGCCAGCTTTCTAGTCCTTACATCTCTGTCTACCTTCACCTATCTCTCCATGAAGCCCTGAAGCTCTACACCTCACTGATTCCACCCCTCCCCTAAGGGTAAACAGCCTCAGCCTTGTCCAGAATCTCTCTGCTTTTTAAAAGCCTGATGGCACCATCAGGAAGAAACTACCACGGTGGACACCCAACCCCTGGTTACAGAGGTAAAAGCCCCCACTGCCTCCATGTCACTTGTGCCCACGATTCAGAACTTGGTGAATACCAAGTGTGGCCCGATCAACACCCTAAGCCCATCTATTGTTATTAAACTGGGCAGAGGCCTTGGTGGGGGACTTGAAATGGGGAGGGAGTGGGCAAGCTGGGGGCGGGGGCTGTCTAATGTCTGTTTTCAATACGTAGCCAATCACAGCCTCTCTTACTTCTGTTTAGTATAATTTTATACTGGGCGGACGTGTTTAGGCCTGAGCGGCCTGACAGTGATGATTAATACCGTGCATCAGGAGATTCCAGCGCAAGCATTCGGGAACAAGCTGTGCCTGCACGGTTCTCATCAGATGGTCAAGCCTGCAGGCCTATTAGAACCAGCAGGAGGCCTTCAGGCTTAATCACAGAGGCTGGGCCCGTGGAGGGAGAAGAAAGGGAAAAGGGAAGAGAACAAATCGAGAGGGCCGGAAATGCTACTGGAACCCCTGACCCCTCCCCCAGTCACTGCAAGCAGCAAGGAGAGGAGTCAGCGAAGGAGGAGAAAAACAATTAAAAACTGCAGCCAGCCGCAAGAGACCACAACTCCGGCCGTGGGAAGTCTTGCAAGGGGTGGGCGTCACTGGCTGAAATAAATCAGCCGTGGGCAGCGGCAGAGCAGGGGGGCAGAGCATGGCAGGAACAAAGAGGGAGCTGGTGAGGAGTGAGAGCAAGGGCTGGCCGTGGAGCCCAGCTCTGGCTGGCCATTCCCTGAGGGATGGCCACTGTCCTGTCTGGCCAAGGCTGCTGGATTCATCTGCTTCGATTAGAGCCATTCACAGTGCGCTCCCCTGTCCCACCTCTCTGAGAAAGTCCTGGTGTGTGTGTGTGGGGGGGGGGGGCGGTGATGTCTGGGAAGCGGGTCAGACGCACCATCTATTTAACTACCCTGGGGCATCCATTCACCCTCTCTGCTCCCAGCTTTCACAAGTCACGGACACAGGGTCCCTCCTAGTTTGAGTATGAGTATGTACATTCTCCCCCACCTCCTAAGTGGGCTCCAGGCTAGGGGTAGAGGGTTGTGGTTAGAGGGGGCAAGAGCAGGGAGTAGGGCTGTCAACATACAGAACTGCTGGAACAACTGGGTGCTTGCAGAGGATGCCCAGAGCAGCTGTGGTTCTGCAGGGCTGGGAGGAGACTGGGGCTGGCCTTCTTCGCACTTAGTGGACATCAGAGGCCTGCTCTGTCAAGGGCTGTTGTAAGGAACCATGAGGTCTTCTACTGGTGTGGGGTGGGGGACTCAGAAAGAGGCTTAAGTGTGCAGGGAAGTCTGGAGATGAGGAAGAAGAAGGCTCAGAGTCAGATGGAGCTCCATCTAACATCACATGGCTCATGGCAGAAGACTGGCCAAGCCCCACTCCTGGCTTGGAGGGTGTGTGGAGGGGCTCTGACATTGCCGAAGCTATGAAGTTAGGAAAAACTAATCAAAGGTCAGTAGGAGCCTCGGAATTCCCTACCAAATCCCTGATCTTTCTGAACAATGGTGGGTCTGTGGTACCTATGTCAAGCCTGTGGTCACCAGACATCCAGTGACCAAGCAAAGGTTAAGACTGCCATCCTCGGGGAGTCCTGCTTCTACACCTGACACTCCCTCCTCTGTCCCCACTGAGGGTTCTGCAGAAGCCCTGGGCTGCCTCCAGCAGACCAGTTTCTTCCTTAAACACAGCAGCCCAGAGGTACTTAGTGGTCAGAGCTCTCTAGGACGCCTTCAGAACGTCTCTGCCAAGCAGAGTCCTTTCTATCCAGAAAAGACAGAGGGACTCTGTAGCCAAGCCCTGGCAGTTGCTCTGACAACCCAGGGATATGAGCTAGCACTGACTGGGGCCGAGTCGCAGGTGCCTTTGCTAAGTCTGAACTCAGAGACCTACAGTGGGCAGTATGAGCGTTTTCCAAGGGGCCTGGTCCCCAAGTGGGTGCTGGCCTTTCCCAGAACACAGAGTGGCCTGGCCAGCCTGTGCCCCATCCCAGAGTGCTGCCAACCAGCCATACCACACGATTCCTGCTGTCTGCTGTCTATTTTTGGAAATGATTTTCTGACTTGTTTTTCTCCCTGGCTCCATAATAAAAAAGAGCTGAATGCTACCCTGAGTGACTTTCATGGTGGGTCTGAAGGCTGGGGTCATGTTCCCCAGAACTATCCTATTTTAATGCAGAGAAAGGTTGAGGCCAGAAAGAGAAAACTAGATACTGAATTAAGAAGTTTCACAGATAAAGTTCTTATTCTGAGTTCTTATCCCAGTCCTCTGGGAAGCCATGTTCTGAAAGGACTCTGCCTTCAGGTGTTCCTAGATGAGGCTGCCTGAAGGCCCAGGCCCCCCCAGTCACTTCCCCTTGTCCCGGCAGAGATTCATCTCAGTGATGCTACAACAGTGGTTCTCAACCTTCCTAATGCTGGGACCCTTTAATACAATTCCCCATGTTGTAGTGACCCCAATCATAAAATTATTTTTGTTGTAATTTTGTTACTGTTATGAATCACAATGTAAATATCTGATATGTGGGATATCTGACATATGACCACTGTGAAATCCTAAAGGGGTCGCAACCCACAGGTTGAGAACAATGGTGCTACAGCATGAGCTGCTAGTGGCTCTTGTTCCTAAGAGGCCATGCCGCCCCCTGGGGACTTTAACACACATTACACCTGGGCTGGACTACCCCAGGTGGCGCCCTGACCTGCCATCAAGCCTGGCTGAAAGACAGGAAACAGGGAAGAGTAGGGAAGCTACTGGGGAGCAGAACCTGGCCTCTTTCTTTCTTTCAGATTTTTCTGTCCTCTCCTATTTCCTGCTCAAAGATAAGACATCTAGTTCAATCTGGTCCAGGTATCTGAGTTCTACCCTAGTGGGAAGCTTCTGCCCAAACATGCAGGTGCCAGAGCACGTCAGGCCACGCCTACTGTGTGGCAGGGCCACATACTAGGTCTCCAAGCCAGCATGGTGGAGAGCAGAGTCCAGGCCTCCAGGAGTGCCTACAACAGTGCTGGTCCCTCTAGGAAATTCAACTAAGAAGCCTCAAAAAACCCTCAAAGCAGAAACTTGATGGGAGTCAGAGAAGGTGCTGCCCGAGGATGGCTTTGACAAGGGGCCCAAGAGCCTCCCTCCCCACCAACAGCTGCCCTCTCTACCAGCACAGGGCCAGAGGTCCCTTTCAGCTCTCTCAGGATGCCCCAGGTCTTAAGATGACAGGCCTGAAATGAGTTTGGAGCCCAGCCCCTGCAGGCATTGGAGCTGGCTGCTGTGATGGGGTGCTGGGTGTTGACAGGCAGTGGCAGATGGCCCCACTTCCCGCTGCTGTCACTTTGGGAACCTGACCTCCAGGTTACCGGGGCAGTAGCTTTGGCGATGACCTCATTAAGCGCGGTGGCCACGTCAGCACCTTTCCAAAGCCCCTTTTATCACTCACAGCGACCACGTCAGCACCTTTCCAAAGCCCCTTTTATCACTCACAGCGAGCAGACCCAGTTCAGCCCCGTCTACACCTCCTCCCCAACACGGGCTTTATCTTATCTCTTTCAGGTGGGGACCCTTGTGGGAGCCAGGGAGCAGGTCCAGGAATGCTGGGTCCAGACAACCAGGCCATCAAGTGTTGACATGGTGGGGGTGGGGGAGGGGGAGCCAGTGCGATTTCTTGCTGATGAAATTGTGCAGAAACACATTGATTTCTGGTTTCCATAATCCAATAATCATCTTGTGGGCTCATCATCTCTGGCTACCCTATTTCCCAAATCAACATCTTTGGAGGGGCTTGAGTGGGAAACAGCCTATTGCCAATAGGGGGCGAGCTCAGAGCACAAGCTTGTTGGAAGAGTGGGTGGGACTGGCCCAGTGGAAGGAGAGGAAGCCACCCGTTCTAGGAAGAACCAAATGGCTGGTGCCAGGAGCCAGGACAGGACTCAGTGGCACCTGACATTCAAGGTCACCTCCCAAGTGGAGCTTCTTGAGTTCAAAGGCTCTGGGGAAGCCCGTCCGTCTGTTCGCTCTGCTGGAGGCCAGCAGAGGAGGGTGTCTTTGAGCAAAGCATGGGTCCCTCCCACTGCTTTGCACATTCAAGCCTCCTTTGTGAACAGCAGAAGCCATGCCTACTGGCCTGAATGAAGACTGCTCTTTGTCCCAGTGTCCTTGGCCATGGGTTTTGGGGATGGTGCTGAATAACTTCCCCTACCCTTCTTTCTCTTTCTACTCTCTGCCTGTCTCAAGGCATCACACAGAATACTAAAAAGTGACCCGGCCAAGGGCCAAGCAACTGCTGGAGTATAGCCTCCAGGAAGCTCAGGGCCCAGCAGGAGAGCAGTAAGGGTGGACAGCAGGGCTTTACCAGGGACCTGAGGCAACACTCTGCTTCCTGCCACCAGAGGGGCCTATGGTCTTGCCAAAGGCCCAGTGGCCTGACTGGCAGCCTGGTTCTGGTCTCTGCTGGAACAGATGAAGCCACTGTCACTCAGCCTCAGCATTCAGGTGTGCATGGGGACTCAGAACTCCATACTGGCCCCAAGGATGAGCAGATGCAATGCCAAGATGCCACAGCCACAAGGAATGAGCCTCTCTAACCCTAAGGCCAGGCTCTGGCTTCCCTTCTCTTGCCCAGCCAGGACCCTCCAGGAATTGGAGTTATGACAAAGTCAACTTTGGGGAACACAGGCTTGGGTTTTGCTCTTTAGTCCAGGGGATTCTTACGAGACCCAGCACTGCCAAGATCTGGACTGTGTGGGGCCCAGACCCCTCCTCTGACACAAGTTCCCACTCCTCAGAGCCCCTCTGAGATTCCATTCTACTCAACTCCGATTGTCTGCTGCTGTCTGGGCCCTGTGGTTCCCTATGGCCCCAGTTCACGCCCCAGGCACTTGTTTATCCACGTGCAGAACACCACCTAGGTCCAGCAACGCAGGGCACATCAGCAGCAGGCAGAAAGCACCGAACAACAGGACTTGCATGGCATGGGGCATATGCAGGGATGCCAGCTCCTTTCTAAGTTAATGCCAGAGTACCCAAAGCCTCCAGGACCATCCCTTATAGCTCCAGATCTCCTCCCCACAGGCATTGGGCCGAGGTCCCTGCAAGCACCTGGCTTACTCTGAGCCTCTGTCCAGTGCAGAAACTTATGGAAGGATCGTCATGCAGCCAGGAAACGCAGCCCCGACCCATTTACAAACTCCTGCTCTCAGCACCACAGCTCAGGGACGTGTATACTAGAGACCTTTCTGTCTTCCTTGAGAAAAGCTCAGAAGCTGGCAGGTGTCTCAAGGACTGCTTGGGACGGAGACAATTACCTTGAGGTGTTCTGCAGTATCTTTGAGTCTCTGATGCAGGTGTCTTTGTATCCTCACCCCCACCCCCCACACACCTAATTTCTGTTCCTGGGATAGAATATCCTGCAAAAGGCAACTTAGGGGAAAGGTGGTTTATTTTAACTCACAATTCTAAGTTACGGTCCATTACGTGGGGAAGTCAAGAGGGTAGGGGTTGAAGTAGCTAATCCTATCACGTACAGTCAACAGCAAAGAATAAATGCTTGTGCTCAACTCAGTCTCTCTACTCAACACAGTTCAGGACCCCTTGCCTAGGGAATGGTGCTGCCTACAGAAGACTGGGTCTTCCCACATCAGTTGACTTAATTAAGACGATCTTCACAGATATGCCCAGGGGTCAATCTAACAAAGACAAACCCTCCTCATGGAGATTCTCTTGCCAGGTTGTATCAAGCCGACAACTAAAGCTAACCATCCACCTCCTTTCTGGGGGGGGGGTGTGACGAGCCCATAATAAGCTGATGGCAAGAATTTCTTCAGAGCCAACAGATGCATTAAATAATCACCCATTCTCACTAGCCGTTCAACAGATACGTCAGGGCATTGATGGGACATACACAGCCCTGTGTGAGAGGGAGCCCTTGGCTCCATGGATCTGCCAGCCTACACTGCATAGTTGAGTGGGTACTGCCTGGACACAGAGGTGACCCCCTGGCTTCAGAGCCACCTGGTGAGATGACACATTTGCCATGTACTTTTGGAGGAGAGTGGCATGGTTTGGTGAGGACAGAGGGAGCCTGGCTGTCCCATGAAAGTCGTCTGAAGGAGGGGTGTATTTGCAGAAGACTGGGAGAGGGGAGGACAGGAAAAAGAGGGCCAGGGGCAAGAGCAAGGTGGGGGCCTTGGCATCCTGGCTGCTCCTGGGGAAGAACCTCGGGACAACAGTGCCTTCAGAACGTCAGACTTCTTAGAGGAATGCCACCTCCTGTCGAGCAAGTGTGAATGCTTCCCTCAGGACCTCTGGGCCACACAGCCATGTTGCAGTTACAGGGTCCCCCACTTTCGTCACAGCACAGACACTTCTGCTGACACCCTGGGGGAGTACTGAGTGCCACTGCCACTGTGGGGTGAAGCCAAGGGGGGAAACAGAAAAGGAAAACTGATAAACAGTTTCCATCTCCAACATTTTCCACATTCGATTATTTTTAAATTAAATAAGCTCTCCCTAGGAGAAAAGGGAAAGTTCCCGCTCAGCTCAGCCCTGGCAGGTCTCACAAAGCCCACATTGTGGGGTGCTGATGGAGAATGAGTCTCCTTGGAGTCCGCCCCTCAATACCCCCTTTTATACTGCTGTCCACAGGCAGCCCCTCAGACTACCCGGCGTGGTGGAGACCCTGGACCACCGCCACGTGGCCTCTGTGGGTCTCTTGTTGGCTCCCTGGAGCTCAGGGTTGGGGTGGGGGACTGAGCAGGCTTGGGTGGAACAAAGAGGCTGCCAAGAAAAACTCAGGGTTCAGTAGGCAGCACAGGGGGACCTGGGGGTCCGCAGGGGGATCTTGTCACATGACGTACCTGGAACTAACAGCTGAAAGAACATGGTGTCTGCAAGTGGCACAGCAGGATCCACAGCCCAAGTCCTTTTTTGTTGGCTGGGGGGAGGCAACTGGCCAGTGTGACCCTCATCATTGCCAACTGTAAAATGAGAAGGTGCCCATCTCCCAGGTCTGTGGTGAGGATGAGGTAATGAGGCACACATTGGAAACTTGTATTCTTATTGGCTTAGCATATACTACAATAAAGAATAAAGATATACTTAGCATATACTACAATAAAGATAAAGAAATGGGGCTTCAGTGATGACAGAATAGCTTTGGATTGTATTGGATTTGCTCTCTTGCAACAAAAATAGTTGCATGCTATGAACATAATACTTTTAAAAAGATTTAGAGAAACTAGAGAAAGAAAAAGCAGGTAGAAGAAAAGGTGGGGGGGGGGATGAGGCCCTTGAAAGAAGGAAGACACTGGAGAAGTGGGCCATCATTGGCTTTTCTCCCAAAGCCACTGTGAAGTTAGGCCCAGGGCAGCTAGAACTGGACCTTGTGGATGAAGTTGTCTGAGGATGGAACTAGAGGTGGCATTTCATCTGTAAACAGAGGAGAAATTCTGGAGAGGAGGAAGCCATAGAAAGGGGGTCCCCTGATGTGTCTGGGAAACCCTCAGATTTGGGGCCTGCATTGAGAGAAGCCCAAGGAAGCACAGTTCTAGAAGGTTGAAGATGCTGAGCAAAGGTTCAGCTGTCACTCACTACAGCAGAGGAAGATCCTCTCAATGTGGAAGAGGTTTGGTAAAAACTCTGACTTTCCTTTAAAACCATAGAAAGGCATGTCTCAAGAACAAAGGCCATACCCTATGACTAAGGACAAGAGCAGCACAGATTCACCCTAGTCAAGTCAGGTTTCAGTAAGCTTGAGGTGAGCAGCTAGGCATTACAATGCCTGCTAGATAGAAAACAGCATTCTTTATCAAAATACCTCGGATCCAGAGTCTATATAATTCATCATCTAGTGGCCAATGTAATGCACAAAAGTTAGTAAATGTACAACCCCCCCCAGGAAATATGACCCACAATTAATAGAAATATTAGTCAATGCAACTAACTCACTCAGATTAGCCCTGTTGAAAATAATTACTATAAGCACATCCAAAGACTTAAATGAAAAGGTGATCATAAGAAATGAAACATACTGAAAACGCCAGCAGAGACAAAAACAATTAAGACATAAATGTAATTCTAAAACTGAATAGTACCTTGTGTGAAATTAACAAGTTGCCAGAGAGGCTTTCAACAGTAAGGTGGAGAGTGAACCTGAGGAGAGGTCCTCTGGAATTGTCCATATAGTATGGGAAAATGGACAAAATGAACAGAGCCTCAGTGACCTGTGAGACAATGTCTGGAGTATGTGTAACTGGAATTTCAGAGGAAAAGGAATAGGGAAAAGAAGGAAGAAATACTGGCTGAAGAAGTAACGAATCCAGAGAGAGAAAACCATCCACTATTCAAGACTCAGATAAATAAAAAGGCAAACCACACACACCAAGAGAAATGGCTGCAATATGTGGAGATGGCCAAGGAGTTGTATTTATACTATATTAAGATCTAAAAGAAGCAACCTGTATCCAGGCAAGGTAAGGCTCACCTCACCTTTAATCCTAGAGCAGAGGAGGCAGAGGCAGGTGGATCTCTGTGAGTTTACGGCCAGCTGGGTCTGTATAGAGAGCTCCGGGCTTAGCCAGGGCTACAGAGTGAGACCTTATCTAAAACAAACAAATAGACAGACAGACAAACAGTAAAAGACAAACAACCCAATTACAAAGTGGACAAAAACCTGGAACAAACACTCCACAGCAGTCACACCCGAGGGTGTAAGCACACATGTGCTCATTAGTCACCAGGGGCACACATACCAAACCTACACGAGATATTATGTCATACCCATTGCAACGGCTGACATTTAAACACTGGAGAACACAGACTGTCAGTGAGGACAGAAGCAGCTGAAACTCTGACGGAGCATGGTGCTGGCGAATGACCTTGTCTTACACGTTCAACAATTCCACTCCTAATTTGCACAACGAACAACTGAGGCTCATGAAAGGCTAATAGGGACTCTATCCATATTAGCCTAAATGGGGAGAAACCCATAATGCTCATTCCTGGGACAGTGAATAAACAGCCCATGGCAAGTTCATGGCAAGGAAGAGGACTTCTTACTCTGCAATAAAACCAAACACTGTGATGTATGCAACTACTTCAAGACAGATCGTAGGCATCGTTGCACCTAGTTGGAGCTCAGACTGCCGAAGTATGTGTGAAGGTCAAAGGCAGGGGGGATTAACCTAGGAATGAACCCCAGGTCAGTGGCTGCCTATTCACCCCTGGGGAATATGGACAGATGAGTCCAAAGCTGTGGAAATGCTTTTCTGACCTGATTCTATCGTAGCTACCTCTCTCTGTCAGAGTTGCCCACAAGCACACCCACAATGTGTGGATTTTATCATGTGCCACCTAGGATATATCAGGCCAGGCTGCTCGGGGCATGGGGCTCAGATGGGTCACTTGCTGTCACATTCCCAGCCTGGGCACACAATCCAGTCTGCTGCCCTCCCTGCACGCAGACAGCTGATACATTGGAAAGCGTGGGGGTTAGTGGGAGACCTGGCTGCTCCCTCCTGCTATGGGGCTTCCCTTGGGGTCAGGTATGGGGAACTCCCCAAAGAGCTTAGCTTTATCTATGAGTGGGACTGAGATTTTCACAGGGGATACTCTTTCTCTCCAAGAACTTGGAATGGACCTACGGACTGCCAGACTTCCTGGGGCTGATATGAAGTGTGTGGGCAGCACAGTGGGGGTGGGGGTGAGCTGCCCTTCTGGAGGCTGCTGTGTCATGGGCTTCCCCAAGCCATGGCCCAGACAAGCAGGCAGGATCTGAAACTATCTCTGAACCTTTATGTGGCACTTCTGATCTTTGGTTTAAGGTCTATGTGTTGACATGCTGGACATCTCACAGTTCCCTGATCCCCATGGCAGGCCGTACCAGCTGGGCTGGCCTGAGTCGCTGACGCTGGTCTGCTAGGTCCTAAGACTGTTCATTTCAGGCACAAGTTACTAAGCACTGTGCTATCTGCATCCTTCTATTCACTGGAAGCTCCTGAGGGGACAGCCTCACGCGCAGCCCATGGGGCTCCAGCCCTGGTCTGCAGTCCCCAGCATGTGGCCTGACTGGGCCTGATCAACATCTTTGAGATCCTATCTGTCACCTACTGTGGGAAAGAGTTTGTCACACTCTGCTGTGACACCATCTGTGACAGTTTACTTAGTCCTTGCTGGATGTTCATCCCATCTCGGCAGGTAGAGGCTGTGGCAAATCACCCAGTGGGATTCATCCCACACCCCAGTCTGAAGACTTCACTCATCACTGTCCTGCTGAAAGATGCTCCAGTGAAGCTCGTGGACAGGTGGCCCACACCCTCCGTGGAGGCCCTCAGCCAGTTCCTCCTTCCTGAAGCACAGCCCCTGAGGCTCAGCTTTGCCTCACCCCTTCCATCTGTTGGGGCACAGTGCTGCCTTCATTGGCCACGCAGTGACTTCTGCCCCCTATCCCGCCAAACCCTCCAGCTGTTAATTTCATAAATAGGCCGTTGTTCCTCTGGATGGTCTTTATGAAGCATGTCCCCGGCGAGTGGAAACATTTAGTTAATAATTTAACACTGTGCTGTCTGCTGAATTTTCAGGCCCCCAAATGAGATCGATGGAGCTAACAATTGGCTTATGGAGTTTCCAGGCTCTATTTCCTGAAGACACAGGCGAGTGCAGAAGAGGCGGCCGTGTGGGGAAGGGGCGCCGTGTGGGGGGAAATGTAGATGCTATTGATGTGGGCTGTCAAAAATAATTGTTTTATTTCCCTGGGAGTGTTCCAGAGCCCCTGGACGCACTGATCCATAACACAGGCCCTCCAGGAACTGCAAGCTTGCGGGTGTCGATCAGCATCTCGCCACTGCCCCCCACCCCCAGGAGGGCAGCCAGGTATGTGTGTGCTTCCCACATCACTACTCAGCCCAACACCATTTCAAGAGGGTGTGGGAAAGAGAAGCACTCACCTGCATCCCTCTCCTGGCCTTCTGAGGAGGCTTAGGATACAGTGTGGGTGGGACCCCGAGAAGAACTGAGCTACAGACACTCTAAGATCCAGACACAGGCCCCCACAAGTACTTTACCAGGAAAAAACCGGGGTCACTCCCCACCACCAAGGTCACTGGACAGTGGATTCCACAGGGTAGGCTTCTTGACCCTGGGGGGGGGGCATGGGGCATCACTCTTGGCCCAAATTCTAGCCATGTCACAGAGAATCCTGGGGAGGGAAGATTGTCCCAGGAGCCTGGGGCCACAGTCTAATGAGGTATCTATCTTCAGCCCCACACAAGCCTCACCATCCTGTGAGACAGAGATTCCTACTATCTCTGGAGTAAGTCCCAGCAGGTGGATTTTACCATTCCAAAATAAGGGCTCCCTTTTCACCGGGGTATGGGATGGGTGGGAGTTTGTACTACCTTGTACAGTTCTGTAGAGGGCTGGGCAGATCTGGTCACCTGAGCACTGGCCTCCCCCTCAGCAATTGGTCCTTACTGCCTCAGCAAGAGGAGCTCGGGTCACATGACACCAAGGCGGGAGTCCTTAACACTTCCTCCCTACTCTCTCTGTTTTGTTTTCTCGATGTTTATCCAAGCAGCGCTTCTCCCAAGGTGCTGCCAGAGAGTCAACGTGTGGAGAAACACATCCTTTCCACTCCACTCTGAACATTTCCAGGCCTGTGTCCATCCACGGTGCCTATCCATCTGTCTGTCACTGACATGCCGAGGCTGACCTCCACCTTGTCCTGGGCAGAGCCTGGGGATGCCAAGGCCGGCTGTCATTGAAGGGTAAGTGTCAGTTTCTTTTCATTGCGATGATATCCCACAAAATGCTCCACGGGATACCCCGCATGCCTGGGAGCTCAGAGGCTCCCCCCATTAACAGCTTTGCAATTGTAACTCTCCCTGAGGAGAGACACTCCACACCACTCCCATCTGACCTGCACATGAGCAGCAAGGGGCTTCCTGTCATTCTCATAAAAGCCTCAGAGATGCATACCAGCTTTGGGGAGGTTGGCACAGCCCCCACAAGGGGGAAAAGCAGTGTTCCCTCTGGACTTTTCACCGCTGTCTGTCACAGTCAGCTTGGCAGGATACCGCAGCCTCAAGGAAAACAGAACTTAGCTCATGTGCTACGGTGAACCCTGTTAGAGAGGATTCTCATCCTGTACACACTGAATCCTTCTGGTCCAGGGGCCCCAACTCCTGGGTACCAGGTGCTTTCACGACCCACCAGGTAGCACTTGCTGCTTTGGATCCTGGGCTACCAAGCTGAATGTGGAAAGCAAGTACCCACAGGTCAATTCTGGAGAGACTCAACCACCTCCTGCCCTGGGCACCCAGAGAGATGGACAGATGGGACAGCCCTTCCCCAACTCTGAAGGAAGATCTGAAGTCAGGAATTGGATGCAAGCCAGGAGTGTTTCTTGGGTTCTTGATTCATGCCTTGCTGTTCAGGTATCTGGGCTTAATTGAGTCTTCCATGCACTGTGTTTATAATAATTCTAAAGGCTAAATATCCAGGGGCCTTCCTTGGCCTCTCTGCTTCTGCCCATTCGTCACTGTGGGTCCCTGGGCTCAGGAGAGCCTCTGGTGAGGTGTGGAAGCCTCTGGTGACTGGCATGAGCATGTGGTCTCTCTCCTTAAAGGTAAGCTTCCTGCTCCCTCCCCAGGAGCTGCCTTTAACTCCAGAGGGAATTCAATTCTCTTGATTTTCTTGAACAATAGACCTCACCAAGTTGGATGTTTCTTTAGCGTGTATACATGTACACACAAAAGCATTCATATCTGTGTGCACATGTGTGTTAGTATGTGAGAGGGCTAGGGCATATGTGTTTGGTTTTTTTCTCTTCTTTCTTTCCTGCATGTTTTCCAGTGTGTGGGGCTCTAGGTTAGCAGAGTGATGCGGGCAGAGATGGAAATCAGTGAGAAACTGGGTCTCACTGCCCCTTGGCACCCCCAGGTTTGAGAGAACAGATGAAAACTTCCTGGGTTTACACAAGGCCAGAGCCAGTCAGTCTGGAGTGAGAGGACTGCATGGTGTGTGCCCACAGCTCTGCCTAGGTTAATGGAGTCCAGCCAAGCATCCTTCCTTGCTATGTCGGCTGGCCTTCCTTAGCTGATCATTCCTCCATGGAGGTCTCAGGCAAAGAGGACCCTTCACACAGAAATGATGATTCCAAGTCCTAACCAAGCCAGATCGGTTAAAAAGAAAAGTAAGGCCATCCAAACTGGAAGAGGAGAGCCAAACAGTCCCTGTTACAGATGATATGACTTTATTACAAAGAGACCTAGAGATGCCAAAAAAGGCATTAGAACTGATAAAAAAAAATTTAGTAGAGTCATTAGAGCTGATCAACAAATTTAGTAAAGTCACAGAATACAAAATCAGCACGTGAAGATCAGTGGCGTTCCTACACACCAATAACAACCTGCTGGAATGCAGTCAAGAGGGCAATTCCTTTTACAAGAACTACAACTCAATATGAAGAAATAAATTTAATCAAGGAAGTGAAATATCTGAATAATGGAAATCATAAAATACTGATAAAAGAAGCTGGAGAGACAAAGGAGGGAGGGAGGGAGGGAGGGAGGGAGGGAGGGGGAGAGAGAGAGAGAGAGAGAGAGAGAGAGAGAGAGAGAGAGAGAGAGAGAGACACACGGGGGAGGGGGGGCGGGGAAGATATCCCATGTTCATGGATTGGACAGATTAGTGTTGTTAAATGTTCATACTACCGAAAGCAGTCTTATGGACTCAGTGCAATTCTTACCAAAAACACTAATGGAATTTGTCACAGAAACAGGATAAATACTCTTAAAATTCTAAGGTAATCATAAAGACCCCCAAACAGCCAGAACTATCCTGAGCAGAGAACAGAGCAGGTGCCATCACAATACCTGACTCCAAACCCCACTTCAGGAGCTATAAAACCCAAACATATGAACACAGGAATCGACAAGCAGAGTAATGAAACAGGATAGAAAGTCCAGACATAAACTCACATCTTTATAGTCAACTTATTTTTTTAAGATAGGATCTCATGTATCTAAGGCTGGCCTTGAACTTGCTATATAGCTGAGGATGACTTTGAACTCTGGATCCTCTTGCCTCTACCTCCTGGGATTACAGGTGTGCACCACCACACTAGTTTTTGTAATGCTGGGGATAAAACCCCAAGCATGCTAGACAAACATTCTAGCAACTGAGCTCTATCTCCAGCCAGAGAAAAATGATTTTTGACAAAGATAACAAGAGCACATATTTGATAGCGGAATTTCTATTCTATAAATGATGGCGGGGAAACCAAATATCTGTAACAGAGGAGACGAGACTCTTATCTCTCATCAATTACAAGACAATTCACAATGGATCACAGATTTAAATACAAGTCCTGAAAAGCACAGATCTACTAGAAGAAAATACAGAGGAATCCTCAGGGTTGCAATGAACAGATTACAAAATCCCTCATTCAGAGAAACCTGAGACTTTACCAAGAAAATATTAGAACGAATACATAAAGGTGTAAGATATAATGTCAAAAAAAGGTCAGTAACAATAAATGAGCTGAAAAAGAATTCTAGAAAGCTTTTAGATATGACCCCAAGAAAAGCAGGTAACAAAAAGCAGTAAATGACGAAAAGCATCACCTCTGATTCAAAGAGGAACCTGGGCAGCAAAGGGACCAATGGAGCAAAGAGACAGCCGTGGGATGGGAGAGAATCCACCCAAAAAGTGCTCGATGCCCAGAATACACAAGAACCCACAACCCACACAACTGGATTCAAAGACAGGCAAATGATCCAAATGTCTGGGGAGACATTTTCAGAATAAGATACCTAAATGGCCAAGAAGCACAGGAAAGGTGTCCAACATCACCAGTCACCCAGTAAGTGCAAATCCAAACCACCAAGAGAAACTGCAACGCCCCAATCAGAATGACTGTTACCAACAGGATGAAAAATGGAAAAGGATGCTGAAGATGTAGAGAGAGAGAGAGAAGGGGGACTCACATTGCTGATGGGAACATAAAATGCACAGCCATTATGGAAAAGAGTATGGTAGTCCCTCAAAACAGTAAGACTAGAACTACTTATGAGCCAGCAGCACAAGTACGCCACTGTTGGGCATACATGCAAAGGCACTGACATCCACACATCAAAGAGACACATGCCCTCCCATGTCTCTGTCAGCATTGTTCTCAAGAACGGTGAAAAGGTCACTGAGGTGTCCATTGGAAGATCAGTGGATAGAGTATGACATGCGTGATAAAATGTTATTCAGCTGGGGGCTGGAGAGACAGCTCAGTAAAGTATGTGCCTTGCAAGCATGAAGACCTGAGGCTAGTCTGCATAAATATAAAATTATGATATATAATATATATATTTTGTGACATAAGATATAAAACATTATAAAAAGCCCGGCATGGTGGCATGTGCCTGTAATCCCAGTGCTAGGCAGGCAGAGTCAGGCAGATTTCTGGAACGCATGAATTTCAGGCAAACAAGAGCAACCTTGTCTCAAGGAACAAGGAGGATGTTGTCCTGAGGAAGAACGTCTCAGGCTGACCTCTGATCTCAACACGCACATGCACATACAGGCATATGCACATGTACCCGCATACATCCACAAAAAATAAACTTTAATATTAAATAAACTTTAATATTCAACAGTGAAGAGATGAAGCTGTTATGGGCAGAGACATGGATGAGCAGAGAAAAGGTCATGTTAAGTAAAGTGAGCCAAGAACTGGAAGACAAAGACTGTGTGTTTTGTTCATATATAGAAGCTAAAACCAGCTTCTGTTCATTCAGCAGCTGGTGGCCTGCTGAGGTGGGGCAGGGTGGGGCAGGTGGTTGGTTGAAAATGAACAGTAAATGAAGTCCTATTACAACAGGACAACAGTGGCTGATGACAGTTAATTGTGTGTTTCAAAATATCTAATACAGACCGGTCCTAACACAAAGAAATGATGGAGATGATGGCTAAGCCAGTCACCTAACCGCATCATCACATATCACATGTATATGTCAGCCCATAAATCTGTGCCATTACCACATTTCAATTAAAAATAAAAATATAAAAACAATGATCCCAGGTGGTGACCTGGTGACCCAGCATGGTTCCTGCTCCACCCCTAAGATAATAGCTACATATATCAGGCTCCTCCCAAGAATCCAAATGCCCCAATCCTGGCTTCACACCCAAGAGAGGTGGCCATCCACAGACACCTTTGACATGGGCAGGAAGGCTGCTGTGGGATGTTCTGTATGGCAAATGTGTTGCTGATAAGTCAATAAATAAAACACTGATTGGCCATTGGCTAGGCAGGAAGTGTAGGCGGGACAAGGAGGAGAATAAAGCGGGGAAGTGGAAGGCTGAGTCAGAGAGACACTGCCAGCCGCCACGATGACAAACAGCATGTGAAGATGCCGGTAAGCCACAAGCCATGTGGCAAGGTATAGATTAATGGAAATGGATTAATTTAAGCTGTAAGAAAAGTTAGCAAGAAGCCTGCCACGGCCATACAGTTTGTAACCAATATAAGTCTCTGTGTTTACTTGGTTGGGTCTGAGGGCTGTGGGACTGGCAGGTGATAGAGATTTGTCCTGACTGTGGGCCAGGCAGGAAAACTCTAGCTACAGAAGGCAGGTCACACTGAAAGGCCTTCCTCTTCTTACTTCTGTACAGCTTTCACAGGAGTGCATACACATGGAGAAATACACAGTCACACACAAGTGAAGGACAGGTTCATCTCCATTCATATGTACACACACAAACAAGCACAGAAAGTTCCAGCCAATCACACAGACACAGGTCATACATACGTGTCCACAAACTACACAGGCCATGTATATACATATTACATGTGCACTCACATCTGCCTCTGGATATTGGTGAGTCTTAAAGCCCAAACAAAGGAGCTTGGCTTGCAGTTAGATTCCATGCTAACCCTCTTCTCTGTCCACAGCATGGCTGCTCAGTGGGGTCAGCCACTTACAAGTGTGTGTGGATAGAGACACCATAGCCTGCCTGTGGGACCTGGAATTACATGAGGGGATCTGCACTGATGCCAAGTTCTAGAGATTAGAGCGAGAACAGTTTATAGGGAGTGGCTGGGGGTCCTCTTCCCCTATTGTAGGAGCTAGTCCAGCATGCTTCTCTGGCCCCAGTAACTTATGACCTTGGGTGAGGAGTCACAGGCCCCATTATTGGCCTGGCTCGCCAGCTCTGGTGACCGCCTCCCTGCACCAGGCACTGCCTTTTCTGGGATGCAGGACGGAGCATGGATGGAGGGTGGGATCCTAATGGAGTGGATGCTTTCCTTCGGAAAGTTCATTTGCAGGTTTGCATCCAAGGGTGTGTTTTCTTTAAGTCTCAGCCAGAGGTTGGATTTCAGATATCCTCTGCTGACTCTGTCTGCTTGAAGTTCTGTTTATTTGTTTGGATTGGCCAGTCAGAAGCTAAAATAAATAAACTGTGCTCCTTTTAGGATCTTGCTCAGCACACTTTGGACATGCAACCTGCTGCCTGGGACTGGGCTAAGAAGGAGCTCTTTGTTGATTCCACTGGGAGGGGTTTCCCCGCATTTCTCAGGGGCCTTGCTGTCTCCATGCCCCTGCCCTCCACCTATTCCATTTCTTCACACAGCTGAGGGAACGCTCCTCTGAGATGCCTTCCTGGGCTCAGAAGGCGTGACAGGTAGACCTAATCACACACTGTTCCTTCTTCTGGATCTGGCTGGGGATCTTGCAGTGAGCTCTGCATCTTCTCAGGGCACTCGGGGCTTCGTATCACTCCCTCCTCTCCACTAGAGTCCCACTGGTTTTAACAGCTGGAGCACAAGGGGTGATATTTGGTTGTTCACATGGGCGAAGTCTGACAGGCTTAGGGAGGTTGGGGGGCACAGATAGAAGTCCATCTTCCTGGGAACACCAGAAGCCATGTCCTGCTGTGCCACTGAAGCAATATGCTATTGGAGGTCTGGGAGATCACAGATAACGGGAGTTCCAGCCTTGAAACATACAGTGGGCACCATTGTTGGGAGAACCGAGAAGAGCTGGGAAGGCACAGGGGACTCTGGAGAAACAGAGGCCATGACGGGAGTGTCAGAACAGAGTCCTGACATCCTTCATTCCTGTCTCCTCCAACCCCAAGATTAGATGGACTCTTGGGCTGATTCTGAGTCTTACTTTCCTTCCCCACAAGATGAGCTGATGGAATGCTCCAGCGAGCAGGAGTCGGGCTGGTGAGCTGCTGCTGGCAGACCACTGCAGACTCAGATCCTCTGCAGTGGCCAGATGACCCAAAAATAGTGTGCCCCAGGCAAAAACGGTTCCTTGTCATCTTGTGAGCTCTCATGCCTTTCCTGATGGACACCTCTGTCCCCAACACAAATGGGGACAGCAGGTATCCCTGTGTCCAATCTCAGCTACTCCTGGGTAGAACAGGGTAGGTTTCAGTCAGGAATCATTCTTCTGGGATACTCAGTGCATCTGTTTCTCAAAGGTTCCACCAGGCACAAGACAACAGGAACTCCACCCTTAAGTCAATGTTTTCCCATGATCAGTGTCCACCAGACGATGGGGAAATGGACACACGGGGCCGTAGCTTTGTCCAGGCTCAGGTTTCTTATGGTGAGGTATGCTCCTGGCCATCTGGACTCCCTGCCAGTAGTTATCACACCCCAGAGAAGCTTCCAGAAGCCTCTGTTGGAAGACTCACCCTTGGGGAAAGGGGTCTCCTGATGCTCACACCTGGCAGGCCTTTCTTCCCGGACCCTGTTGCTGCAGCCCCCATTCCCTCTGTGGGCACCAAGGGCTTCCTGAGCCAGATTCCTGCTTAACTGAGAGTCCCTGTCACTTCTGCCCATACCTACACCAGTTTCCTTCCCCCTTGAGTGTGTCCCTGTGTCTGAGCAGAGAGACAGGCACCCTTCCCCATCTCTCCTTCTCACCACCTCTTCTGCCCAAACACTCACACTCAGACAGTCCCCATGGTCTACGGCTCAACTCATATACACCCCCACAGGGCTGAAATGGGTGTTCTGACAGTAACTTAACTACCCTGGGCTGCAGCATCTCTGTAGGGTGGAGGTGCTCTCACACCCATCAGCAGGTGTGAGCTGTAAACACATCAAGGTCCAGTCACACTCAAGGGTTGAGGCTCTGATCATGGCACACAAGACCAACCTTAAAAGAGGATGATGAGGCACAGAAGCCAGTGGTAAAAGGCACATGCTGCTTAGTTCCCTTCCTGTGAGATGTTCAGGCCAGGCAAACTTCAGAGAACTAAGGCCTGGAGCCAGGAACGGGAGAGGGATGGGAGGGGGGCAGGAGCAGGGACTGCTTTAGAGTCCTTTCTAGGGAGAGGAAAGTGCCGTGGGAAAGAGGAGAGAGCATGGGGGCACAGCTCTGTGGGAGTGCTAAACAGCTCAAATGCTAAACATATGTATTTTGCCACAATTTACAAAAATAAGCAAACCCTTGACACTTAAGTTGGTTTAAAACAGAAAGAAAGAAACAAACAAACACTAAACAAAACCAAACGTTTTTTCACCAGAGCCTCAGGACCCCCTTCCTGTCAGCTGCCTTCTCCTGCCCTCTGCAGGGTGGGGCTGGGGGGAAATCTTGCAACAGGGCTTCACTTGCCAAGGTGAGTTCCTAAGACAAGCCCAAGAACCGTCTCCTCTCCAATGAGGAGACTCTGGCCCAGGCTGTCCCTCTGCCCCAAAGTGGAGAAAGAAGCTCTGAGAAGAAGCAGTGGGAGCCAGGTGGCCAGGGACAGCAGGGCTGGCTTGGCCTTGTCCTCTGTCATCCCCCACCAAGGTCCCCCCTGCCCTGTGATTAGCAGCAAGAGGATGGCTTGTCTAATCCAGCTCCTGCTGAAACAACAGGGTCCCTAATTGAAATGTATGAGAAACAATTAAGAGTAATTGGCATCAATTAATACGTGATTTTCTCCAAAAGAGTACACAAGGAGAAGCAGAATCGCATTACGGGTTTCCACGGGCACACGGATGGCTTCCACGGGGACACATCGTTTCCACAAGCACACACATGCAGTTTCTACAATTACATTCCTCCCCCAGACAGGTTCATGTTGGCAGGAGGAATGTGTCTGAACTCTCACATGCGATGGCCCATGGCTGAGGGGCTGAAGCTGATGTGTGTGTGTGGTGGTGGTGGTGGTGGGGGTTAGCCAAGGTTCCAAAGAAGGAAGTGCCTGCCTGCCAGTGCTCCTGGCAGGCGGGTCTGCCATACAGAATCCCCAAGCCTGCTCCCCACTGGGACCACTCTCTGTCGGCTCTGTTTAGGACATGTGTGGATACCTGGGTGCAGGCGCCACGCTTCCCTCATCCTCAGAGAGACTTGGGATCCATATCTGCATCAAGTGACCCTGAGTCCCAGAATCCTCCAGGCTGTGCAGAGCTGGCTGCATGGAGCTGTAAGTCCTCACTGCTGTCACTTCCAAGGAGGAACCTGTGGTGAGCTCCATTAGCTTAGAACTGTGATGACAGTCGCCTACTTTGGCCAGGGCCTCAGCCCAAGGGCTGTCAATGGCCCTCCCCATGGAAGGTGCCAGGCCAGCAGCAGTCTGCACCATCCAGCTCCTGCTGGGGATTTTTCTATACGAGCTGGCTTGTTGAAGATTCAGGCACCCTCCAACTATAGAACTATGGCCTGGAATCTTCCCTCATTCGTTTACTCCTTCACTTATTCACATCCATGCCTCCCGTCTTGTGCCTCAGCCTCTCATATGGGGTTCTGCAGTAGGCCATGCCCTCTGGGATGATCCTGCCTATCCATCAGTATGCTCTGGTACGTCAGGTTGGCTCCCTAAGCATCCTGTGCTCAACATCTCCACGGAATGTGCCCTCCCACTATGCCAGTACAGGGAGCCACAATCTGGGACACAGGCAATGCTCACCCCCTCAACCCACAGGGGGTCCAAGCCCACCCAGGAGTGAGCCCTCTCCCTGGGGAAAGGCCTGTTCCAGGCTATCCCCGGGAGCCCATAGTGGGCAGACGCTGGCTGCTGTGTGGGCTCAGCCCCCTTCTTATCAGATGGAGCTGCTTCAATTCCCAGCATTCAGGTCCATTTCCTGTGAACTGAAAGCCAAGCTCCAGACACAAAGGACTGGCTCTTATCTCAGCACCCTCTGACCCCAGATGCACACACCCCAGGCAGCTCTCATTTCAACAGGTGAGACAGTCACTTGCAGGGGGAGGAAGGGTCTGGCGGGCAGGCTGTATGGGATAGGGAGCAGGACTTCTAAGCCTGGAAAGCAAGAGGACTCCCCTTGGATCTGAGTCTTTCTGACTTCGCCTCTAAGATCAGCCTGAGGACCTATACAAGAGATTATAACCGCCACCCCCCGCCTCGGGAGCCCGGGACACCCCCCCCCACTCACACCCCCCCCCCCCCCCCCCCCCCCCCCCCCCCCCCCGCAAGCTCTGCAGCTCTATGCTCTTGCTGAGGTCAGGACTGCTGATTTTCACACAACACTGTTGCCAGCCCTGAGCTTGGCTACTTAGTTCTGGCCAGGCAGGGGTTAAGTGCTTCTGTGTTCTTTGACAAGTCCAAGGTGAAGTGGGTGGCTAGAAGTCTCAGAGGCATCCTTAACCCCTCTTGGCTGAGAAATCTCACAACCCTCTGGATAAGCTCTGTCTTTATCACCTGTGATAGGCATCCAAGGCCCAGAGCATAGGGCTGCATTCTTAAAGGGACAGATCGCCAAGCCTCCTCCCAGACCTCTGTCCTTCCCCTGGAGGAACTTGGCTCAGAAGCTTACAAAGTCCCACTAGGTGGGGTCCTGGCTGGTGGAGCATGGGGTCTTCAAAGCTTTAGCAATGGCTGATTCTCTCGATCTCTCTGCTTTCTTCCCCAATAATGTTTATTTTCCTACAGCCAGGGTCACTCTCAACCCCTGAAAATGAGGGGAGACTGAGGCCTCACACTGGGCTGGCTGAGTGGCAGAGTGGCCAGCCACTATGGAGCTTCCTGGGACTAGTAGGGCCACATCTTCTTAAGCCCACAGCCCTTCCTCTGTCTGGTCTTTCTTTTGTGATGGCGTCGAACTAATGTTAGAGTGAGCCTACAGCCTGTGACACTAATTCTGAATGTCGATGGTGACATCTTACTGCTCCTTTAAGTGCAGCTTCGATAGGCCAGCAGAGTTGCATTCTCATGGCTCACCACCCAGGGATTAGATGAGTCCCGTTACATCAAGTGTCGGGCACAAGTAAAGGAGCAGAGTGAATCCTGCCCTATGCTTCGAGCTTCCAATGCAGTGTCCACAAAATCAAAATCTCCACGGCAGGCTCACAACCTCCACTGGGGCTAACTTCACCTATCCTTACAGGCCCTCATCTCCAACACATCTGGGTCCCACCTCTATCTCTCAATGCCACAGGCCATCAGAATGCCACATGGTTAAGGGTATCTGAGTACAGATGACCCAGAAATGGGGCCCATGACTCAGTGTGGGCTTTGAGTGCCAGGCAATATACCCCAAGATCTAGAACTCACATTACCTTGGAGCCACTGGGCCTTGGATGGTACACGCCATACCTGTCCTGCACTGGGTGCATCTCGGTGCCTTTGGCACCCATTCTGGAGGCCTCCATGGTAGAGGGCTGGCTGCTAGGGATTGGCAGAGGAGCTGCAAGATCTTTCTTATTTTTCTAAGAACTGGTCCATGGAGGAAGAGCCCCTTCAATATCAAGGAGAAAAAGCTTCAGCTAGTCCAGAGGAACAGGGCCCCAAAGTCCTCTGGTGCTACAGAGCCAGCCCTGGGGACCCTGAACCTGAGACTGAGCAGGAATCTGGGTGAGTAAACATGACACTTCTCTTCCTTACTAAGAAAAATGGGACACAAGAGCGAGATACTGAGCCAGGATCCCACCTGGCTGTAGCAAGAGCTGACTATGTGCTCTGGGGCCCTTCTTGTGTTCTGATACCTGAGCCTGGTTATCAGGGTGAAGGCTCATTCCCGGGTCTGAAGAGACAAGCTTCAGGCACAGGAGTGGCTCTTCTGGCAGCCTTCCTTGTCCTGTAGGGAGGCCTGTGCTGTCTGTGGCCAGTTTTGGCTTTATCCCTCAGCCCAGGGACAGAGACCAAAGCCTTTGATTCAAGAGGACATCTGCACATTCCTCCCCAGCTCTGTAAAGAGCCCAGCTGCCAGAGGAGTGATGAAACCGCTAGACATGCTGTCAGCTTCCCCATGCCCCCCTGACAGGCCAGTTGACACAGCCAGGGACTTGTTATCCACACAGGGGGACAGTTTCAGTTCTCACTGTCATTTAATGGGCAGAAACAGACACTGCAAGGCACAAGACAGCTCTCCATGACAGAACTTGACCCTAAGCACAAGCAGTTTCAAGGCTGATAGCCCTTGACCAGGAAGCACTAATGTCCCTGCCAAGGTCAACAACAGCTGAGAACTCAAGCAGGGATGTGCTCAGGGTGCCTTGGAGAATCTTCCAGGTTTGACTGTGTCCCAGCTGAGCACTTTCCCACACCCCAGCGTCCAGGAAGCCCAGCGTCCCCTCAGTGTGAGGCATGCACCTGGAAGCAATTCAGCTCATGTGAGAGGATTCAAGATCTCCTGGGTGTCTCTGGGAAACAGTGTGTTGGTCAGATTCTAGAATCACCTAGAAGGGAAGAGAATCTCAGTGTGGACCTGTCTAGCATAGGTTGGCCCCATGGGCTTGTTGGTAGGGGATTGTCTTGAGTATGTTAGTTGGGGTGGTGTGACCCGCCCATTGTGGGTGGCTCCATTCTCTAGCAGGGGATTGTAGACTGTATGAAAGCAGGGTAAGCTAGCTGAGCATGGGTAGGTATGCATTCGTTGCTCCCTTGACTGCAAAGCTGATGTGTTCTGCTCAGTTCAAGCTCCTGCTGCCCTGGCTTCCCCACCGTGATGGACTGTGCTTTGAACCGTGAGCCAAAACAAACCCTCTCTCCCTGAAGTTGCTTTTGTCAGAGTATTTTATTAATGAAACAGGAAGAGAAACTAAGATGCTTGGTGTCGCTAGATCATGTTCTCTGAAGAGCTTATTTCACTGCTCCACAAGCCCCAGTTCCCCACAGCTCAGATCTGTTCTCTGAGCCTCCAAGCTGGGATAACAGTGGCATTGTTTCCCAGGATGCTCTCTGTAGAGTTAAAGGATGGAAGGTGGAAGGGAGCTGAACTAGAAAAGGTTCTAGGACCCTGTGGGGCTACTTCAATTTCTCTCCCTGTCCTTCCCTCCAGAGCAGGTAGCACAAGGCTGAGACAGTGCCCTGGGGTATGTCACCCTGGGTACCATGCACCCACCTGTCTGCCTTCCTCCCTACTACTATGACCTTAGCCTCCGAGAAAGGCTCAGTTTTGCCACCCAGGTGTCCACGGGCAGTAGCCATGAGCAACAGCTGATACTCTGCCCCCAGTAACTGGAGCATTGCTGGGCTAAATAACAGCACTGGGTGACTGTTCTACCTGGGACCTGCCACAGCCTCCTGCTGTTGGTCCTAAGAGTAGGAAGAGGTCCCTGAAAGGTGACTCCTGGGTGTATGACTGGGGAGGGGTGAGAGAGAGGGATGGAGGGACATGGCCTAGGGAAAGAATAAACGGAGAAGCAGGGGTGTCTCTGCCTAGATGGCTCCCAGTGGAACCCCAGGCTTTCCTGCTGAGAATAGTCTTGGACTGTTGTGGTCTCCTCCTTAAGCCAAGGGGCCCAGCACAGGCCAGCACGCATGGATTCAGACTTGTCCCTGAAGGGTTCGGAAGGCCATATGATGAAGTACCATGGAACATCTTGCCAAGTAAGAATTCAGAAAAGAAAAAGACCAGATGTAGGTACACATGCATTCTAAATTCTAGTCTCTGTGACAGTATTAGGGTCTCCCTACCCTGTGTACAGGCCACTGACTTCCCACTGCCCACGAGGAGCTTGGGGTCTGAGGGCCACTCCGCTGCTCCAGCCTGTCCACATGTTCCGTACAGGCCAGTTACCTGTAGAGGGCCCCGCCAGGCAGGACTGAAAGCCGACTCCTGTGAGGAGCAATTTTTCTGTCTGAAACAGAGGAGACATTGTGTCCAGTGAGGCCAAGCGTGGCCTGTGTGGGGTCAAGAGACACCTCTGTCCCTAGCCTTGAGACAAAGCAGCCCTGCTTCTGCTGTCCAAGGTCCACCTGCTGGTGGCTACCTGGAGGTGCTCCTTGCTCTGGCCTTCATCCCTCTAGTTAGCCCTGGCACCGCTGGTGTCTGGGGATGGGGTGCCAGAGAGGTGGTGAGGGTGCCACGTTGTGGAGGGTCTCATCACTTACCAAGCCACAGGATGGGAGGGGCCAGCCATATCACTTGCCCAGGCCAGGGGGCTTATGCTGGAGTGGGCACATGTCCAGTCAAGAGGCCAGCCCTTGGCTCCCAGCCATGCAGTTCTGATCATAGACCAGGATGGGCTTTGGTCCTGGGAGCTTGGTTATCAAGAAAAACTCTATCAGGGCATTGCGGGGTGGTGGTAAAAGGAAGGAAGAGTAAGGGAAGCAAAGACGAGGGAGGGGGAAGGGGAAAGGGGAGAGAAGGAGGCGGGAGGGAGGGAGGGAACACAGACCTATGAGCTGTCAGATTAATCTCCTCAGCCCTCTGTACACTTTCAATGGTGTGCCATTCCCTGCTATTCCCTTCCATTCCTCTCTGTCTGGAGTCCTCCTTCACCTAGGACCTCTTCCTCCCATCTATGAAAAAACGAGGTGGGCAAACCCACTGTAGAGAGGCCCAGAAGGAGGCAGGCGACCCCACTGTAGAGAGCCCCAGAAGGAGGCAGGCGACCCCACTGTGGAGAGGCTTTAAGGGAGGCAGGCGACCCCACTGCAGAGAGCCTTTAAGGGAGGCAGGCGACCCCACTGTAGAGAGCCCCTGCCTTTTTTCTCAGTGAAAAAATCTGCCCCTTCTGCCTGCAGAGCAGTCCAGGGGAGGCAGGATTCAGAGCTGGGGCGACAGTGAGTGTCCTAATCTATGGAGGCCTCCTCAACACATTGTTCCTGCAGGGGCCAGAGGCTGGTAGCACTGGAGGAAAAGCCCTCTTTGCTGATGAGGTTCTGGGATATGAGGCCTGCCATTTTTACTGCTCCGGATTAAGAGCAGTCAAGCCTGTCGGAAAGAATGGCTGCTCCCAGCCAAGCAGTCCCTGACAGTGTTTCCGGCTGCATTTCGGCTCCTAATACTGGCACTGAGGAGAAGAATAGGAATCCTCCGGCCTAAGACTTATGGTTGTTCCTCCAGGCTAAGAGCCCTACCTGCCCAAGCCCACAAGCGGCCAGCTCATAGACAGCAGGGCACTTCTGGGAGCAGGAGGAGATGTCCTTCACAGGTGCTGGTCAGGCCTGCTCTGTCAGCTCACATACCCGGGTCTGCCTGCTCATGTGGCATGAAGGTAGAGACTAGCCTTGTGTCTGCCTTGCTCAGCTCTGGCTGAGCACTGCCACCATCTCCCAAGTTGCTCTGAGCCCAGGGTTAAACTTGAACATGAAGGATGTGTGTGGGGTTTGCCTCGGCTAGAACCAGCAAGGTCAGCAGGTCCTTATGCAGTGGGGGCCCTGCATGAAGTCCCAGATTTGACAATAGCATGCAGGAGACGCCAGCAAAGAGCATGAGCTGACCTGAAAGAAAGCCCCTAGGATGTAACGGTATCACTGTAAAAACTCCCTGAGAGCCAGGGCCGCCTGACAGGCCATAACAGAGAGCTACCCACAAGTGTACCCACTGTGGAACCTGCCAAAGCCTGGAGTATGTACTAGAAGAGACAGACTTCAAGAGGTCTAGATAGTGGGGCCAGAGCCCCAAGCCCCCACTTTTTTTTTTTTTTTTTTTTTTGGTTTTTCGAGACAGGGTTTCTCTGTGTAGCTTTGCGCCTTTCCTGGGACTCACTTGGTAGCCCAGGCTGGCCTCGAACTCACAGAGATCCGCCTGGCTCTGCCTCCCGAGTGCTGGGATTAAAGGCGTGCGCCACCACCGCCCGGCCCCAAGCCCCCACTTTTAAGATGCTTTTGTCTTTCATTTCTCCTAGCTTTGACAGGCATGGGGAATAAGATAGGATGATAGCCCCAACAGCATGGAAATCCCAAGCTCAAAAGGGAGAACAGATGGATGCCAGGGTCTACTGTAGAAGGCAGGTGCTCTCAGAGCCCACCCCACCCCACTCCAGACCGAGTGCACTGGCCTGCTGAGTCACAGTGCTTCTCCTCAGCCTGCTTGGAGTAGGGCTGCCATGGGGTCCCAGATCCAAGGGAGAGACAGGGAGGGTCCTCTTGGGAGCATTCACTGGCCCTTCTTCAAGATCAGGCTACAGGGATTGGACTGAGGGCGGCTGGAGGCTCTGTTGTCTTTAATTCTGTTTTTACAAGGAGTGTGAGATTTACAGGCTCCAGAGGGGAAGAAAATGGTGTAACCTGAGTCAGTCAGCAGCAGTTCATGCTGGGCTGGCTTCTCTCACAGAGTCTGCCAGCGACTGTTGAGTACCAGGTCCACACAGAGAGCCACTGCCCATGGTCACAGAGTTCCTGTGCTGTGCTAACGATCATATGCACACATACCACATACAGATGCACAAATACGCCCACACAGATGCATGAGTATCTACATGCAAATACCACAGGCAACTGTATAAAGAAACACATACATATCTGTACATAACACACAAACATATGCATGTGCATACAGAAATGCACAAGCAGTTCATGTCACACATAGATGCACACACTCCTATAGGTTCAGTCCACACACAGGAATACCCACTCATGCTGTATCTTAAGGCTTATTCCCCCACTTTTCACACACACAAACACACATGACTAAACACTTATAGCACATAGCTGTCTATGAGGTCAACTTGACTGTGTGGTGGCTGCTTTCACATGTATTTAAACTCTTCCCCTTCCCAGATTTTTTTGTTTTTATTTTTTAAGCAATTAAATTTATTTTTACTTATTTATGTGTGTGTCTGCCACCTGAGTGCTGGTGGCCATAAAGACCAGATGAAGATGTCAGATTCCCTGGAGCTGGAGGTTGTGAACTTCCCAGTGTAGGGGCTGGGGAACCCAACTCAAGTATTCCTAACCATTGACCAATCTTTTCAGCTTCCTGTTTCCTGTGTGCGTGTGTGTATGTGTATGTGTATGTGTGTGTGTGTGTGTGTGTGTGTGTGTGTGTGTGTGTGTGTGTGTGTGTGGTATTGTGTTCCCCAAAATATTGTGCACCCTAATAAACTTATCTGGGGTCAGAGAACAGAACAGCCACTAGATACAAAGGCTAGAAAATGGTGGCACTCACACCTTTAATCCTAGCACTCCAGAGGTAGAAATCCCTGGATCTCTGTGAGTTCAAGGCCACAGTGGAAACAGCCAGGCATGGTGACACACGCCTTTAATCCCAGAAAGCGAGCCTTTAATCCCAGGGAGTGATGATAGAAAGCAGAAAGGTATATAAGGCGTGAGGACCAGGAACTAGAAGCATTTGGCTGGTTAAGCTTTTAGGTTTTTAGCAGCAGTTCAGCTGAGAGCCATTGGGATGAGGACACAGAGGCTTCCAGTCTGAGGAAACAAGACCAGCTGAGAAGTTGGCCAGGTGAGGTAGCTGTGGCTTGTTCTGTCTCTCTGATCATCCAGTGTTCAACCCAATACCTGGCTCAGGTTTGATTTTTATTAATAAGACTCTTTAAGATTAATGCTACATGTGTGTGTGGTGTTGTAGTTGTTGTTGCTGCTGCTGCTGCACAAACAGCCCTGAAATATTCTCCATGTGTGTAGAATGGACAAACCCTTATCCAGCCCTTCTTCCCTCTTGGGCCAGCGCAGTGTGCACCGCAGACAGGACAAAGCAGGCGTCTCCCTCAGGTGTCTCCCTCAGGCATGCCACCTGGCTGGGCCGTGAAGGAGGCATGAGAAGGTCCATGACTACCTGACCTCACCAAGCTCCTCTCTGGTCTCAGGGAACTCAGACAGGGTAAGTGTATCTCAGAAGCTTTTGCGGCCACCACGGTGGCTGGAGGGCCTCGGAGCCGCTCTCACATGGCGATCAATGGAGATCAAAGAGCCCCGTCTTATCTCAGGAGGACCTTTGTGCAGTGCCAGAGGACAGAGTCAGCAGGAAGACGTGGTGCTTTCTAAAAGTGTGAGGGTGTTCTTTAAACAAGCATATTATCGATTCCTCTCTCTTCCCTGCTCTAAGTCGGGGGAACCAATGCAGACTTTGTGCTCTGAGGCGATAGTTAACAGTAGCCTGATAAACAAGGCTTCTTGTTCAAGAACGCCAGTCCTAGACAGTCTATGGGTTCTCTGGTCACTTGCTTCCTATCTCTGCACTTCAGAGGCAGCCCTCAGCACATTGCTTTGCAGAGGGCAACCTCAAGGGGGGGGCAGGAGAGAAGAGAGAGTTTACCATTGCAAATCCCAATGTCTCACACTCAAATCCCCAGGGATCTATAAGGTCTGGTCCTCAACAGACAGTAATTGATTTTCCTGTCTCAATTCCTCGTCTGGGAGCTGGAGAGATGGTTCAGCACTTAAGATCGTGTGTGCACTGCTCTTGCAGAGGACCCAAGTTTGGTTTCCCAGCACCACATCAGGAGGCTCACAATGGCTAACAGAATGTCAGCTCTAAGGGATCCAATGCCCTCTTCTGGCCTCCACTGGCACAGCACCCACTTGCATATACCCACACACATACATAACTTAAAAATAATAAAATCTTTAAATAATCCTAGTCTTGTTATTTGGCACATGCATGTTGTTTTATTGTGGGACTGCAATACTACTAATGAACAGTAGAGGGCAGTGGTGTATGTTTTGCCTGGTTCTGTGTCCAAGAAAACACAGTAGGTTTCTGGGGGGAAAACAATACATAGTAGACATGGCTATTGGTTATATGCTTCCTTCCCCCAGGAGTGGCTCTGCTAGTCTCTCTCTTCACAGTGACCTGCCATGTGTAGCTGATGTCCTGTTGACTGGGACAAAAGCTGGCCCTGGGACCCTCAGCACTGTGTTCTCTAGAGGTCAGGTGTCTCTTGACTGACATAGCTGATCTTGGCTTTTCTTTTGTCTTTCTGCAAATGTGAGCAGAAGATGCAAAGCTTCTTGAGGAAGCTCGGTAGAGCCATGAAGAAGCACGTGCCTGCCTGTGGATGATAGCTTCAGGACTGTGTGGGTGTGCTGGGGCAGAAGAAAGAAAGGACTCCACTGGGCCCCAATAGACCTGACCTGAGCTTTGGTCTTGCCCTTGACAAGGGGAGTTCTTAGTAACTCAGTTTCCCTACCAGACTGGGAAGTAGTAGATGAAACGAGGACCCTGTACCTCCCTGCCCTCTTTCCCACCTGAGCCAGGGCCCAGCCAGATGTACGATGACCTCATCCCATCTCCATCCTGAGGATGTTTCACCCTTCTGCTCCACTGACTCCCCAGCCTAGCGGGTGGGGGCTTCAGATTCCTCCTCAGGCTCTGCTCAAATTGGGAACAAGGCCTGAACTTCCCACCTTCCCTGTACTCCAGCTTTCTCAGCTAGAGAATGCCAAACTCTAACCTAAATGCCCCAGGATGGCAAAAGGACCCACATGCCCCTATCATTCAAGTCTCAGCCCTTGATGCTGGCAGCATAAAAAAGAGGGTGCAGGCTAAGTCCACATCAAGCCTTGTCCTGGCTTCTCTGTCTCTGCAAGTGACTGAAGGGCCACCTGAGGTCCTGGCCACCAGGCAACACCACCCCAGCATGATCAGTGGGCTCACTGGTGGCATTTCTTGCTGTCAACCCAAATGCCACGCCATGTTTGCAGCTGTGTGCAGTGTTGAAGATGGGATGGGGTTAGTCACCTACAGGCACATCTTTCCTGGGAGAATGGGCAGGAAGGCTGGGGTGTTCTAAGCTCCAGGTATCTTGTGACTTTTTTCATTGTTCCTTGTCTTCCAATTCTTGGTGAGCCCCAATGACATTCAACACTTACACTTCTATTTTTGTTACTTCACCTTGGTACATGGTTATTGGGATTCAGCACCTCGGGGGGAGTTCAAAGGTGTAAGGACACAATCAATGGTCCCAAGTTGGAAAATGAGTTTTACATGTCTGTGAAGTACTGAGTCCTGTTTGCCCATGTTGTCTGGTTTAAGTTGTGAAAGAATAAGGAGAAAAATAAAAAGAACATAGGAAGGAAAAAAAAAAGGGAATTGGAACTACATAATAATTTTCTTAAAAACCAACCAGCCAACAGTGTTCAGGTCCCAGGAGCAGGCATGGTCTGGGAGAGCTGTGGGTTAAGGACCCGGTAAGACAGAGCAGGAAGCAGTTCCAAGGACACTCTTAATACAGTTATTAAAATCCGGTCCGTGTCTTCCTTATAATTGGGTTTCACCGCATAATTTAAGAAAAGCCACACAAAAAAAAACCTTGCAGTGAAAAACCGGGGTATAATTTTCTTCAATCAAGCCTGACTCATGACTGCAATTACCCCGAACCCTTTGCGCGCTTGCTGCGATGCTCCGGGCCGCTCGGGGCCGCTGTGGGTGGCGACCTTTCATGTGCCTCTCAAACCAGTCTTTATTGTAAGGTTTCAAATTAGCGCTAGCAGCAATGAGCAAATTTGATAATTCGATCTCAAATTAGTTAATGTAATGTGCCAGTAACCACTAACGAGTGCGTTACAAAGATGAAAATGTATCTTTTCGGAGTTGGGATATAAAGTTAACCAGCCTGTCATTTGACTTTTGGAAACTTTTTTTGGGTCTTCATTAAAGGAAATAATCTCATAAGCAATGTGCGTCCTTGTGGCACTGGGGTGTCCAGGGAGGAGGGAGACGTGTCGGTGGAGGCAGGAGATCAGAGGTGAATCCTGATGCCGCCTCAGAGGATTTCCAGAAACAGCCATGACTGATGACCAGGTGGTCAGTGGGGGAGGGACAGGAAGGATCTGGCCCACAGGATGGTTCTGCTTGAACATTAGTCCAAAAAGGCAAGGAAAAGCTCTTGGCAGCCTGATGATACCAGACCTGCTGGCTTCCAACTGCTCACTCACTACTATGGAGCATGTGGCCCAGGACCAACCCCTGCTGAGCAGGCAGTAACAAGAAATGGTCCCAAGAGAACATGTGACTCCCCCATGTGTCTGTCCTTGTCAGCTGGGGTCTCCTGCAGGGTCAGTGAGAGTCCAGCTTGGAATGCCCTTGGACCCCCATCTCTTCTCTGTCATGTCTCAGGTCTACACAGGACACCTACTACGTCACAGGAACAGAAAGACAAGGAAACAAATGTCTCTTACAATCAAATGGCAAGAAAGAGATGTCTACCCCCGGGGACACAAACCCCTTGCAAGCATGAGGACCTGAGTTCAATGGCCAAGAATTCACATAAAAAGCTAGGTGTGAGGGTATACACTTGTAATCCCATCAGCAAGGAGATGGTGACAGGTGGATCCTGGGGCTCCAGGCCAGTGAAAAACCCCACCTCAAAAACGAAGAGGATGCCACCTGAGGTCACTCTTTGGTCTCCTCTCACATGTACATGTACATCTGCACAAAGAAACACACACACACACACACACACACACACACACACACACACACACACAGAGAGAGAGAGAGAGAGAGAGAGAGAGAGAGAGAGAGAGAGAGAGAGACTCACACTATCACACTGCCAATCACAGCAGATTAAGGGTCAAGGGTTATCTAAAGCTTTCTGTGCACAAAGCTATGGAGAGCCCAGAGCCCAGGCCTGGCTGGATCCTGGAACCACTGCCTACTGACTATAATGTCTCCTCAGTTCCTTGCTTCCCTTCCTTGCTTTCAGTACTTAACATACGTCGTTGGCATTTAATAACTGACAAGGCTTCCCTGAAAGTCCAATGAACGTGGAGTTGAGGCCTGAAGAATTCCAAAGCTCTTTCAGGCTGGGGGAAGGACCTCCCTGCACTCAGGAGGCCAGTCTGGCTGACCCCCCCCCCCCCCCCTGTGGGTGGCAAGGGGTCAACATGAGAAAAGACTGGAGAAAAGGGCCAGACTGTTGCTGGGTAGTTCTGCTGGGGCCCTGGACCTGTGACTTTAATCAGAACTGAAAGGAGCCTCCAGCCGCCTGCCTGCCGGGACAGAGGATTCCTGTGCGACCTGGTTCCTGGAGAGAAGGGGCTGTTCTTTATCTGTGTGGCCCGAGCCCTCTCCTCCAGGAGGATGGCCCCCGGCCCGCTGAGAGCCCCCACTGTTCTCTCATCTGATGGATGAAAGGAATCTGGAAGCCCGATACTGTCCCTTGAGATGACATTCAAGCCCTCGGATACCTCTGCAGACAGAGGCACAGCCACCGGCAGACGCATCTCTTCACCCCACCCCTGCTCCCCTCACCCCATGGAGCCTGGCCTCAGCTTGGAGGCCTGCTCTAATCAATGTAAACCATAGAGACCTGGGGGAGACTGCGATTGGAAGGTTGCAAAAGTAAAACGTGATTAAGAGTGAAGTCACCGGGGATGCTCTCAATTGAAGCCTTTGAAACCAGCTCGGGTGGATCAGCTTTCCCTCACCGGGAGACTTCTTGTCAGTTTCCATGTAAAGTAAAAAGACGAAAAATGCAAAAGACAAAAGCGTTTGGGGCCCTCCTCTCTAGGCGGCCGGGGACAGCCACCATGTTCTTTTGGCTCGTTAAAAAAAGTCTAACAAAGAACAACAACTAGCTGGGCTGACTTCTGACAGGAACAATGGGAAAGTGGGACTCCCGATGTCTCCCTCCCATACACCATGTCCTTCAGCAGCCGCTGCTCCCGGCTGGCTTTCAGTCCCACCTTCCCTCCGTGCCTGCCACCCCGGCTGACGCAGCATTCAGACCCACTAACAAATCCATGGACACAGCATCCTGGGTGATGGATGTACCCCTTCCTGGAACTTGAATATAAATCCCGGCCTGCACCGGGATCCCTGGCAGTTTGATTGATCGGTGCTGTGGCTGGGTCGCCCTGTAGACTTTCAGAAACTTGGAAAGGTAAGGGATGCAGGGAGAGGGAAAGAGACACGGAACCAGCCAGCCAGAGACAACGCACATGCTCAGCTCACAGTGGGTTCCTGTCTCTCTGGCCTTCCACTGGCAGGGTGTGGCAACTCAGTCAACCTCCCTCTCCCCAGAGACCGCTCCTCTGCAGGTTTCTCCGCTAGTATGATGTTACCATCACTTTATCATAAACGGGCAATGAAGACATTTAAAGCTGCTACTGTTATAATCTATCCAAGATGAGGGAGGGCGAGAGCTGAAGCCAACTCCTGGCTTCCTGTCCCATCTGTCTGCCAGACCGTGGCTGCAGGTCCAGTGCATCCTCCCCCAAGGCTGGTAATTGCGAAAAATGAAGCAGCTGAACCTGAACCAGGAGATCAAAGAACTAAGAACTCAGGATAAGAGAAGGGGGAGGGGCTCTGAGAAGCAGCTCGGGGCGGGGTCAGTGATGGGGGACACCCCAGAGCCCACCAGCCTTTATTGGTGAAGCAGGGCTAAAGTAGGCAGAGAGGCAAGATACAGGCATGTGAAATTGGCTCTCAGGGCAGAGCAGAATGACTTGGCCAGGGGAGTATTCGGGGAAAACGGCCAGTCGGAGGGTATTCTGAGTGATCCCGGTCTCTTTTCTGGCCTCCATCTGACCTGTATCTCTCTTGCTATCTGGCTATCTAATTAGCTCCGTGAAAATGACCTTTCAGCCTCTGCAGAGACTTAAGTTTCCTCCATCTCTCTCTCTCTCCTTCTCTTCTTCCTCTCTAGTCCCTCCAGATCCCAGTCTTCTCTCTCCAAATTAAAAAAAAAAAATGCCTTGGCAGTGGGGTGTTGAGAAAAGCCACCAAACTGACATTGTGCAGCCCCGCTCAGCAGCATCTCTTTCCAGACACCCTTGTTACCCATCCTTAGATACCGGCACTTTGAACTGCCAGGGCCACCGGGGACCCAGGATCTTCTCTCCTTGGATTCAGGCGACATGACTTGGATCAGATTTGTTTCTGGCTTCACTACAGAGACGGACTGTGGAGGGTGGATCTCACCTCCTGACACTGGGTGACTTATCAATTTGGTTTTATTTTTAAGTGGGTGAATCTGTGCCACAAGCCCCGTGCTTCCCCCACGGTCGGCGATAAATCGTGGCTGAGTGCTAACAGCACACACATTGACTCCCATTAATGCTTCCTGTGTCGGGATGCTGGGTTAGAGCCAGTTCGGCTGCATGAGGAGCTTTCCCGCTGGAGGAGTGAGGCCTCTGGGCTGCCTTCCAGTCCTAACTGGCAGCTAATGCTTTAGCACATTCACAAAACCCACGCTAGGGGTACAGGCACAGCTGGGGTTTGCCTGGGTCAGAGATCACAGCGGGGCCTGAAGGCCCTGGATGATGACGTTGGCCTCAGATAGGACACACAAAGCAGAGTGAGGTGCTTGTATGGCAGGACTCCTGGGGACATGACTGTGACAGGCCTGAATTGACAGTCTCTAGTTTATGTGCATATTCTAATCTTTTTTCCTGCTTTGCTTCTTGTCCGGCCTGCTTTGGGAGGTGGGAGCGGGACTCTGCACCTCTGAGTGCAGACCCTCCCCTCTGGAAGCTGCTCTGAACGAACACCACCATCTCCTCCCCACCAGGGCTCCTGGGACACTGAGCTCCCACGCCTGGCAAGGCTTCCCACCCTGACTCAGGCCTCGGGATGACTAATCATGACAGGGAGCAGGGATCAGCTCCGGTGCCTCCAGAGCCGAGCGGAACTCCTGGGAGCATTTCGTAGACAGCTAGTGGTTAAATTCCTTTTCAACGAGTATTCTCGCCTTTATGTCTAAACCCTCCGTGGGCTGAAGGCTCGTGGATGAGGCAGCAGAAACCACATCCTCCTTCATCACCACCCACCAGAACAGACTTTAACAACAGCAGCAGGAACTGTGCCACCAACCGGTTCCTTCAGGGAGGAATGGCCTGAGTGCCCATGTGGGTTTCACCACACGTGTGTGGCACCATGGGGGAACACAAACTTGGTCCTTCATAGGAAAACTCATGCCCTTCCCTTGATCAGGGTACCCCTAGCCTTTTAACCCATACCCCAAGGCACAGATGTGTGTGTGATATGAGCGCGTGTGTGCATGCATGCTTTGAAAAGCCCTTTTCGCTGCATGCTAAGGTCACACGTGTTCCATATCCAAGCACACTTTCAGAAGTTATTTCTGGAAAAATGTTGAATCTCATAACGGCAATAAAAGGAAAATACTGGCTCAGCCAACACAAACGTGTGTCTGGAACATGCTCCAAAATACAGGAATGTGTGTGAGTTTGAAATACCAGCTCCAGAGCTGCTTGGCTCTATGGAAAAGGCTGGAGAGTCTCTTCCCAGAAGGCCCTCACTTCAGTGGACCAGTCAGTGTCCCTGTCAGTGACCTTGACTACTGGCCCTGGGTTCCAGAGGCTTCCCCTGAAGGATAAGGCTGACATTATAAAGTCTGGGGAGGTGGTCTCCAGAAAAGACCTGGGCACAGGAAGGGCTTCAGCCTTTTGCCCCGTGGTCTTCGGTTCTGTTGTCCTCGAATAGCCTGTCCTGGTCATCAGGCTGTGGGTCCTTAGTATTATGATGGCTTCCTCTCCAGGTCCCTCCCTGGATTTACAGTCTGGTAGAGAGTAGGCACAGGAACAGCTCCACAGGTGTGGCAGCTACCTGCTGAGAGCTTCAGGTAGACAAGGCCAACTCTGCCATGGAAGAAGAAGGCCACACTGCCCTGGTTCAAGGCTGCTGAGCTAGGCTATGAAACTCTTTTATGCCCACATGCAGCTCCTGGTCCTTGCCGCATAAGTGAGCCTTGGCCATTGTATCTTCTCTCCCACCCCCCTTCCTTCTTCCACCCCATCTCTCTCCATCCCCCCCACCACCCACACCCCCTTTCCCTCTTCCACCCCATCTTTCTCCACTCCCCCACCGCCCCTGGCCCCTTTCCCTCTTCCACCCCATCTCTCTCCACCCCCCCCCCACCATCCATGCCCCCTTTCCCTCTTCCACCCCATCTCTCTCCACCCCCCCACCGCCCCCCCCTGCTCCCCTTTCCCTCTTCCACCCCATCTCTCTCCACCCCAAACCCCCCACCACCACCACCGCCACATCTCTCTCCCTGCAGTAGCTGGGCTTTCTCAGGCCTACGGTTCTGTGACTGGAAATGTTTCCCCAGGAGCCAGGATCACGTCCTGGAGTGGTGGAAACAGGAGAGTATAAGGTAGGCACCACCAGGGAAGCGGATGTCACTCAACTCAGGGAAGGAGTAACATTCTACCCAAGAATCCCTGGGCCGATGGGAGGGCTCAGCCAGTAGGTGCCTGCCACACAAGTCTGGCAATGGGAGTTTGATTCCCGGAACCCGTGTAAAGGTGAGAGGAGAGAATCAGCTCTGCAAAGTTGTACTCTGCATTCAACACATGTGCTGTGTCACACACGGCCATTCTATCACATGCAGGGACACACACGATCATTAAAACAAGAATTCTCTGCTTTCTGTCTCTGGTTTCCCCGTCCATTTCCAAAGTGAGGGGGGTAAGAGAGTGATTTCTCAACCCTGAGCACACTCCCTGGGCACGGCAACAGAGCGCACCTCGCACAGTGGCAGAAACACTGGGTGATTGTTGTGGGAGGCTCTGGTTTGCATTAGCAGAAAGATGGCCACAGACCCGGGGGGTTAACCCCTTCACCACCTCACCCTAACCACTCACAGCTGGCATCCTGAAGTTAACGTGTTCTGGGTCAGGTTCAACTGAGGACTGCCTGCACCCTGCCAGCTTACACTGTGCCGCTCCCCGTTTCTCTCATACATAGGCACACATAAAAGTAACACATATACATGTGCATGCTTTATATACACACACATGCATGTGTATATTCTCACACGTGTCAATGCACATACACACAGCCCACATATGCCCACATATTCATGTGCATGTAGAAATTCTTAAGCACACATGCACATATATGCTTACACATGCACATCTCACATCCATGTGCATATTAACACATGCACACATAGACACATGCTCATGTTGTCACACATTCATACACACACACACACACACACACACACACACACACACACACGTACGCACATATATGTTACTCCTCTCTGGGGCCATCACAGCTGAGGTTCCAAAGAGCAAACAGAGTCATTAGAGGGCAAGAAGGCATGGGCAGAGGGAGAGGGAAGGGAGCCTGGGGCAGGCATGTATAACAACCAGTACCTTTGGGTGAGAAGGGTTTGCTGGCTTTGGGGCCTCACAGCCCACCTGGGACACGATCTTGGAGGGTCTGGTGTCCTAGAGACTCTGAGCTCACCAAAGAGGCTTGGCAAGGACCTTAGACAGCTTCAAAGTCCTGTGAGTTATGACACCACAACTTGGGCTCAGTTAGAGAGGAAGGTAAGGGCTCCGGGTCCTCCAAACACTGCCGGTACCTGACTTACCAGAGTGTGAGTGTGCTGGCATAGCCGGGTCTTCCTAGGGAGAGGGGTGATGGGAGGTTTAACTCCAGAGGATGTGGGGAGCTGATGTGCACGCTGCCGCAGGCTTCCAGCCAAGGTCCTTGTCACTATGCTTTGTGAGAATCACTTGGGAACCACCAAGGGTCTCGAGGCCACTTTTGTGTTGACACCCATTTTGCAGATGTGAAAACTGAGGCTCACAGAGCTCAGGACACTGCCTGCGCTCTGGAATAGTCACAAGACTACAGGACATATGTGTGATTATATCCTGATGGATGCTAATGTTTGCTTCCTGTGTGAAAAGAATGACTGGAGACAAATCCGTTGACACACACAGGTATGTGCATCTACAGACAGCCTGGGGCCTGAGGACTCCTCTCCGCAGGCCAGGGTGGGCTTGCTTCTATGTGGCTCCAGGGAGGAGATGTCACCCTAGGACTCTTTCCATGCCTAGTGTCTCGGGTCTCAGAGGGTTTTTCCCTGTTTGGCCCAACAGTGGTGGCTGCTATGGCACAGTGCATGTTTCTAGCAGACTCTCTGCCCCCTGCCCAGTGCAGCCTTCACCTCTACGGTCATGGACACATCTGTGGGGTTGAGCCCGATGGAAGCATGCTGGATCTGGAGGCACGTGGAAGCACAGTAACCCAGAGTGGAACCACTTCACTCTTACTCCTCACTTGATCCTCCTTATGTCTCTCAGTATTTTATAGAAGAGAAAGAAGCAGAGAGGGTGTGCAAATGGTCCAAGGCCACAGAGCATACAAGGGACAAACTAGGTGGGAATTCTGTAGGCCCCGTCCATCTGTCCTGTGCTCGGGGCTTGCACCTAAGCAGCATCTCATCAATATACTAGAAACACCATTCTGGATCAGAAACAGGGCTCTCTCCATCATCTCGCTTTAGGCAAGGCTTGGACTGCTGTACCTGCTACACCCGGGGGCGCTCCTTCAGGGGAGTGAGACGGGGAAGCCAGAACAGACCAGATGGGATGTAGAGGGAAGGCCGCAGCCCCGTGTCCCTCTGCTCATGGTGTTTCTCGCCACCCATGGGTGAAAACCTGGGACAGGTCAAGTGGAGAGCTGGAGTCCACAGAGCTGGGAATCTGAGTGGTCCAGGCATGCCTGGTGTTTCCATAGAGAGGGTCAGATTTCACCCGAGATGGGCACGTGTGAAGCCCCCACAGGCAGGCTATCCGTGATACCTTCACCAGCTCTGCACCAGGCATGGGGCGGTCGCTGTCACTGCTCTAACACACTGTGGCGTGTTACCCAGGCACCATTATCGTCACTGCCTTGAGAAGGGGAACTGAGGTACAGAAATGTTAAGATGTCTACCAGTGTCCCACAGCCAGGCAATAGCTGAACTGGAGGCAAACCGGTGGGCGGGCCATACCTGCACCTGGGCTCAGCATCAGAGTAGCAAAGAGAGGCACCCTGCACTGGGGACTGGGCTGTGAGCATCATTCAAAGAAAGCCAGGTAAGAGGAAGCACAGGTCACACCCAGAAGTAGCAGAGATTAAGCAGATGCTAGTATCGCTATCACAGAGAACAAATCTCCCTGGCCTCCCAGCCCTAACAGGCATCCCTGCTTGAAGTTCAGGTCTCCTGGTGAGATGAACAGAAGGATCCTAAAAGCCCCACAGGATCTGGGCTGCGATGACCCAGTTCTGCAGGACACCAAGCCTCCTGTTTGCAGCGGACAGAGAGGCTTCCTGGATGTGCTTGTAGTTCACCTGAGAAGACCCGGAAAACCAGATGGTGGCCTAGCTGCTGGGCCACACATAGTGGCATACAGCCCCAAACACGGCAGCTTTGGGTCAGAGGAAGAAGACACTATCTAGTGGGCCACTCGGCCTAATGTTCCACGACAGGAACACACTGGGCCATAGGATGTGACCCCCAGACCCTGGGGTGCATGGTGATCAGAGGGTGAAATCTGGGGGTTCGAGAGTCCAGGGACATAAGGGAGGTCATGGACTGGCTACTGCTGTGTGTTTTACCCCACAGTGGCATGTGTTACAAATGTCCCTGCCCTTGGGGAGAGTCACTCAGCCCAGCTACAGAGAGCGAGGGTGAATGCACAGGGCAGGGCTGAGCCAACCCAAGGCAGTTTTTGGCACCTCACAGAGCCCTCAGGTCTTTTTAAGACACTCGCCTCTGGGATAGAAAGGTGAACTTCCTGCAGAAACCACACTGGGAACAGGGTGAGGACCTGGTGTGGACAGACTGCAGCCAGCAAAGGGGACCTTGGGGATGCTGGGGCACATGACAACAGCCCTTCTCTTCCACAGCTTTTCTTGCTGAATGTTTACAGGCCGAGTGGCTCTTGCCACAGATACAGATGGCCTAGGGCAGACCGTCTGAAGTCAGTGGGATCAGCACACGTGACTGACTCACTGCAGAAGCCTCCTCCTGAGGTGGCAGCAGGTTGTGGTGGTTGGTGGCAGGAAGTTCATCAAGTCTGGTGACATCCTTGGGATGGGTCTTTGAAAGTACTCACTGGCTACAGGGTATACTTAACTTACCGAAGTGAGAAGCAATGCCATCTATAACAAAAGCAGAGCTCAGTGCCTGGATCCGTCTGGAAACACTGGGAATAGGAGGTAGGCACAGATGGGAAACCCATTGAGAATGTGAATTTATCACTGGGATGGACTCATGGGCACAGACACTGCGGGAGGAGAGACTGATAAGCTCAGAATCCTGGGTACTTCACTGACAGGGAGACCTCAGTCCTATCAAGTCTCACATCCAAAGCCTGCCGGGAAGCCATCAGGTACAGCAATGAGAAGTCACATGACTTCTGGTTAATTTAACTTTCTTTTTCTCCTTATTGCTCAAAATCAAACACCCCAAAAGATACCCAGATTGGCCTGAAGCCTGAACACAATCTGTGTTTAAGAAAAATCTCTGAGGTATTAGAAGGCCCAGAAGATGTTCCACCATGCAGCCAGGAGGAAGCCAAGTACTGGAAACACATGGAGATTCTGGAGCCTTACACAGAACTGGTGGGAAGATAACATGGGCTGCTGGCATAGAAGACATTCTGTGCTCCATGCAAAGGTCTGGCATGTAGCTCAGTGGTCGAGTGCCCACATAGCATGCACAAAGAGGTAAGATTGATCCAGCACAGGAAAGGTCACATGACTCAGCACTTCTAAGTATGTCTCTAAAGGAAAGGAAAATGCATGCCTGTACAGACATATGAAACAGAATGTCTGAAACAGCTTGATTCGTAAGAGCTGTATGGAGATGGCCAGAATGACTGAAGAGTGGGACGACTATGGAGTTATACAGGAATGGGGGGGGGGCTGGGGACATGACTAGGTGGTAACTACGCAAGCATAGGCACCTGGGTTCAATCTGCAGCACTCACGTAAGCGGCCAGGCACAAAGGCATAGCTAGGAGCCTAGCACTTGGAGGCAGAGGCAGGGGGATCCCTGGGTAGGCCAGCTTAGCCTACTTGGTGAGTTCCAAGAAGTGAGAGACCTTGTAGACAAAAACTAAGGAACGACACCCAAGATCAACTGTCGTCTGGGTATGGGCACACATGTAAATGTATGCCTGAACACACAGTTACAGCTACACATTCCTCATACATACATACAAGAACATGTTACAAACAAAAAGAGAAAAGGATGGAGGCAGCTCCACCATGGATGGACTCTGGAGCCGTGAATGAAATCTGATGCAGCTTGTGCTCCTATTTGTATAAGATGTCCAGATGAGGCAAGTCCACTAGAGAGACTAGTGATCACAGGGTGCTGAGAGGGACACAAGAGAATCTGGGGTACCTCCTAACGGCTGGTGACAACTAGCCCCTCTACTGCCACTCTGGAAATACTTGAACCACACATCCTAACTGGGTGAATCATCATCTGGAACATGAACCAGGCCTAATGGACCTGCTCTAAATGCAGTTATTATAACACGAGGACATGTGTCAGGAGCCACGTGTTTCTGGAGTATTTACATTTCTCCAAATGGCCCTTGCCTGTTGTAGGTGGCTGCACAGCCACTTCTCAAAGGTGACCTCCACCCTCAAAACAAATAAGTGTCACATGAAGCTCTGTCCCAGTGAGGCTAATGGTACAGTGGGACCATCCCTGCAGACCAAGTCTCAGAGCACAGAGGTCTCCCAGCCATCCTGTTCTCTCACTGGACAACTCTAATACGAACCCTGTTCCTGGATGCTAGATGTTCATTTGTTCGTTCTCTCTCTCTCTCTCTCTCTCTCTCTCTCTCTCTCTCCTTCTTTTCCTTTTCCTTCCTTCCTTCCTTCTTTCCTTCCTTCCTTCCTTCCTTCCTTCCTTCCTTCCTTCCTTCCTTCCTTCCTTCCTTCGTTTTTAAGGCAGAGTTTCTCTATATAACCCTGTCTTAGAACTCACTCTGTAGCCCAGGCTGGCCTGGAACTCACAGAGATCCACCCGTCTCTGCCTCCCAAGTGCTGGGATTAAAGGCGTGTGCCACCACCACTGCCCGGCTTCTCTGATGTTCTTAAAAGTGAACTGTCCTTCATTCTAGAGTTAACAGTTAGTGGTGACACTGAGCCCCCTGTTTCTGAGGGCCCCAGCAGTCCTCAGCACTTCCTCTCTCTCTTGGCTATTAGGATGGCAGTGGTGACCTTCAGTGTACTTGGCTGGTGGCTGTGGTTGCCTGGACACACATGCAGCACAGATCCAAGCAAGTTGACACTGGAGGGAGGTTGACACCAGCCTCTCCTTTGGGAAGGGTGCCATGCCACAGGTACTTCTACAGCAGGTTCTGGTACAGGTGCTGGCATAACCGACTTTCACATTACTGACCTGTACCCAGCAGCATGTGATCATGAGGAAGATAAGTGAGTGTCTCCAGTGTCTAGGCATCTGCCATCACAGACAGATGAGCAGTAGTGTTAAAAGGCAATGGGTGAATCAAGAGATGATGTGGTAGTGTGAATAGTTAAGGCCCCTATAGATTCCTGTGTTTGAATGCTTGGCCCATAGGGAGTGACACTATGGGAGGTGTGGCTTGTTGAAGGAAGTGTGTCACTCTAGGGGCGAGCTTTGAAGTCTCATATGCTCAAGCTATGCCCAGTGTGGTAAACAGTCTCTCCCTGCTGCCTGTGGATCAAGATGAAGAACTCTCAGCTCCTTCTCCAGCACCATGTCTGCCTGCACCCCACCGTGCTTTCCATCTTGATGATAATGGACTGAACCTCTGAAACTGTAAGCCAGCCCCAATTAAATGTTTGCCTTTAAAGAGTTGCCATGGTCATGGTGTCTCTTCATAGCACTAGAAACCCTAGGACAGGTGACCAGGAAGATCAGACGGTACATCTTGTCTTCTAGGAAGCTCTCTGCTCCCACCTTGAGCCACAGGTGCAGGCCGCTGCAGGTGAGGCTGTCTGTCTCCTGAGTGCATGCAGATGAGTCACAGGCCTAAACTAAGTGGCCAGCAAGCAGTCATCACCTGCTGGTCCTGGTCCTGCCTTTTCTTCCTCCCTCCTCTTCTCATGTAGCACTTCCTCCTCCACCCCTGTGCTGCCTGGCATCTGAAGGGTCACCCTTCCACTGCTCTGACAATCTGACTACAAAGGACCTCACTGACTGGCTGCCTCCACTAACACAGGCCTCAGCCAGAGTCGGATTGCTGATAGAGACTCTAACAAGAAAGCTCCCAAGTGGGAATCCAGAACAAAACAACAAAGGCAAATCCACTACCGCAGGGTTGCGTAGCTGGATGGCTGCTTCTGGCTGGGTCCTAGACCCTGAAGAGTGGAGGCAGCATAGGACAGGGCTGGGGACTCTGAGTGAGGTACCCTTAGATGCTGGCCTGGGTCCGGACTGTGCCAGGGGCTCTACACTGGGTCTTGTGGTTCCTGTATCTTCTGCCAGTGTCTTGTTCTTTTGGGGTTTAGAGACCTTTTCCACAATGGTCCTTAGTAAGCTTCATTAGAAATGCTGGTTGCTGCTGCTGGGACCACAGATACCCTGACCTGTACCCCTTTATCACCTCACCTGGCTATGCTGAATCTGAGTGCTTCCTGGTATAGCTCATCAACTGGTCAGAACTTCAGGGATGGACAGGATATGTCCAGTATTGGCTAGGACTTCCCACCAAGAACCCAGGTTTAGGCCTGGAAGAGACAGGGAAGACAATCCATGAAGGATTAGGGTCTATATGGGTGGCTACCTCCCCAAGCTCTCCTCTAGCTTTGGAGCTATGGCTGGGAATGAAATCTCAGGGGGCGATGGGGGTATTCTAGGCCACTTCCTACTGTCCACAGAAAAGCCCAGAGCCCTGTTGGATACCTGAGGGGAGGGAAGGGACAGCATGTTTTGTTGGGTGTCACTGGGTCAGCTCATAGGGAGCCTCACCCACACCACCATGTACGCACAGGGGCTGGTACAGCTGTGTTGAGAGTTAGAGGCTCTGTGTCACACCCTTTACCTCAAGTGCGGGTCCCAGTTGGTGGCTCTGCAGTACTGAGATGGTATAAAAGGTTTCTTTGTTTCCTACCAATGGGCAAGACTCCATCCTGGACCACAGGCTCTGTTTCAGCTACTGAGATGATCTGTCAAGGGAATGTTTCCACAGGAAATCGCTTCTCTCCACCCCACCATGCCTCAAGCAGCATGTGTACATGTGGCCATGGCCACCTGGGTGGGAGTCTCAGGGAGAGCTCCTGCACTTCCTAGGTGTCCATTCAAAAAACAGTATGGAGAAACTCAGCAAGGGACATGTCGTATCACAAGTGGCTACCATCCCTGATGGACATCGCCAAGTATCAGCAAAGATACAGAGACTTAGCCGGGCAGTGGTGGCACGCGCCTTTAATCTCAGCACTCGGGAAGGCAGAGCCAGGCGATCTCTGTGAGTTCCAGGCTAGCTTGGTCTACAGAGCTAGTCCAGGACAGGCTCCAAAACTACAGTGAAACCCTGTCTCAAAAAAAAAAAAAAAAAAAAAAAAAAAAAAAGATATAGAGACTGTAGCCCTCACTGGAAGAGAGTCAAATGCCAGATACCATGGAACACAGCCTGAAAATCCCCTGAAAAGCTAAACCCAAAGTTGGTATGAGATCCATTGCCAAGGATTTGCCCAGCAGAAATGCAGACATCTGGTCCCACAGCAGCTTTGACAAGGTGGACACAATAACACAGTTCACATTTGCCTCAGTGACAACAGCTTGAATGTCCATTGATGGATGAATGGAAAATGGCACATAGCCTGTCCATGCTACAGAATACTATTTGACCCCAACAAGGCACCTAGCAGATTCAGTGGCCAAACTTGGAAGTACCATGCCGAGTAAAGAGGGTTTAGTCACAGAGGTTGCCACAGTAGGGTTCCTCCTATATGAAGTATCAAGCCTTGGCCAATCCAGGGATAGAGAATAATAAACATTTCCAGGGGCTGGAGGAGGTGGGGAGAGTGACTGCCCTTGGGTGTGGGGGTCCCTTGTGGGGGGCAGTGGATGTCTGACTTTAGATGATGTTGATACTTGAACATTATGACTCAAAGCCACCATGAACAAGTCTTGTTCATGGAATGTGAATTGTGCTTCAATAAAGTCAATACACACACATGCTTACATACGTTTTTGTTTATATCTACACTCTTGATGTTTTAGGGCAGTCTCTCATTGGCCTGGGACTTGTCAATCGTTTGGGTTGGCTAGCCAATGAGCTCCTGGATCCTCCTGGCTCAGCCTCCCCAGCACTGGGACTGCAGCAGGTGCCACAACTGCACCTGGCTTTTTTTTCTTTAAAGATTTATTTGTTTATTATGTATACAGTGTTCTGTCTGCATGTGTCCCTGCAGGCCAGAAGAGGGCACCAGATCTCATTACAGATAGTTGTGAGCCACCATGTGGTTGCTGGGAACTGAACTCAGGACCTCTGGAAGAGCAGTCAGTGCTCTTAACCGCTGAGCCATCTCTCCAGCCCCCCCCCCCCCAACACACACACATATCTGGCTTTTATATGTGGGTTCTGCAGGGTCAAACTCAGGTCCCTATATTGGTGTAGCAAACACTTACATCTGAGCTATAACTGAAGCCCCAATCTACAGACTTTTATATATAAATTAACCTACTCATTTATTTTTATCTATGACTCCCAAATAATGCCCAAAGTGCCAGTTATGTGCTGGTTAGATCCAGTGCCTTTAAAGAGTTGCACATGTGAGCAAGGCTATGTATTGACTAATTGATGGCAATGTCACAGCCAGAAGCTTGCAGGAACCTAACCCCATCTTTCTCCTAGGGACTGGTGGTTCAAGACTGTAGCCACAATGGGAAGAGATGGAATAGACAGGAGGGGACGGAGCCATTCCGTGTTGCTGGAGCCGTCTGTGGCCTCTGTACCTAGTGTATCGCTAGTGCACTCCCTCCAGAGCCTTGAAGGGGAGGGAGTCTCAGGCATTTCCAAGAATCCCATGGCCTGGCATGACTCCTCAAGTGCAGAGCATGTGGGGGAACAGATGTTGGTCACTGGGGCCAACTTATCACAATGGATTTGCTTGGGAATAGCCAACAACCTTCAGGCAAAGCTTAGAGCCCCTATGTCAGGCCATCTTCCTATGTGGCCTTTTGGTTGCAAAACATGGTCTTCCCTCTAGTATGTTTTTACTTACTTTTTTTTTTTTCGTGTGTGTGTGTGTGTATGTGTGCATGTGTACCTGCCACAGTATGTGTCTGGAGGTCTGAGGACAAATTGTAGGAGTTGTTTCTCTTCCTTTACCATGGGTTTTGGAGTTAGAATTAAGATCATAAGCCTGGCGTCAGGCTCATGAGATATCTTATCAGCAGCCATACTATATTTTTAAACCCCAGACATGGTCTGTGGTTGAATCTTAGAAAAGTCTTTGGTGCCATGAGCTGGATTCTGTCAGAGGACCCAGCATTTTCCTTGGTCACCAAAAAGCCAAAGACACTCAGGACTTGATTATCAACTCCAAGCTAACCTCTGTCTCCAAAACATATGTCCCAACCACTAGTACAGATAGTAATTTTTCATTTGTTCATTTGTCTGGCAAAGCTTTGTTAAGCCCGAGACGACAGCCTTGCCCTTGACAAGCTTTCTCAGCCAAACAGAGCTGGAATCAAGAAAATGCCATTGCAATTCTTGGTGATAAGTTCTCAGGGCAAATAGGCAGCACTGTAACTAGAGAACCCCATGTTCCCAGGGACAAAGCCCCCTGCACAATGTTGAAGGAATGAGGGACATCTAGGCCAGAGAAGGAAGTTGTGGGAAGGCTTCCTTCCATCTTTAGGGGCCTGTCTCTGTCTCAATAGGCAGAGTGATTTATTCCACGTGTGTCAGCAGGATTGGGTGCAAGGAAGAAAAGATGGGCAGGGGTGGGACTGGAGACGAGACTCAAATTAAAAGGACTTTCCTTTTTACTCTTGCTACTCTTCCAAAGGATCCAAGTTCAATTCCAAGCACCCACAACAGGCAGCTCGCAGCACCTGTTCCAAAAGATCTGACACCCTCTTCTGGTCTCTGAGGGTACTGCACACATGTGGCATATACTCAGAAACAAATATACACACATATAAGTAACAAAATTATAAATCATTTTAAAAAAAGATACACTGTAGCAGAAAAGGAAACTCAAGGAGATGTGATCATACACAATCTTGGTAGAATCAGATACAGGGTAACAAAAGCTCACCCTAGACCACAGATTATGGTCACCAGAGGTCAGTATGGTGAGGTCAAGAGTCTCCTGTGGACCAGCATTTCATCTAAAGGGCCTGTTCCAAAAGATTCTGTTTAAATGCAACTTAGATGAAATCTCAGATACCTCTGCAAGTACCGGCTGCTGCATTTCTGGCGCTGAGCAGCCATGAGCTTCCAGTGGTTTCTGACATGGACAGTGCTGTTCTAAATGGTCTCTACCATTATGGATGATTCTGCCACAGACCCTTGTCCTGGACTGGGTACTGTATGCTCAGGGCCTCATGAGCAGGTTCAGGAAGGAGAGCGAGAGTGCGGTTTGGACTCAGGGAACATGTCTCATGTGGTATAGGGTCTGAGTGAGAGTTGCTACGGTTGTGTGCAGGGTTGCTGCCTCGTGGCACTCTGGAGAGGCGACTGTACGGCGAAGGCTCCAATCAATGGGTGAATCCACTGAGTTCATACCCTAGGATGTTAGGAAGAGCGACCTTTTTGAGGAAGCAGTCCACTGAACTATGCCTTTGGTAGGTAGATCTCAACCTGTTCCGTCCTGTGTTCCTCTGCTTCCTGGCCATTAGGAAGTGAGCAGCTCTGTGTACTTCCACTCTGATGTTCTTCCCCATCACAGGTCCCAAAGCAGTGAGGCCAGCTGGCCATGGGACTGAATCCTTTGAAACTGTGAGCCGAAATAAATATTTCCTCTTTTAAGTAGATTTTGTTGGGTATTTTATAACAGCAACATAAAGCCTGGTTCGAATCTACTGTTTTAAGGCATAGAAGATTTTCAATCACTTGTTCCTAAGCCCCAGGGTATGGCCGTTAGGAATCTTCTCCAAGGCAGGGTCCATGCCTGCATGCCCCTCACCACCTCCTTTGACCGCTCCAGGAACCAGAGTAATATGCAGGTTATTGGCAGCTGTGTATCTGGCTAGATCCCCCCTGGAGTGCTGGGCTCTGAATTCTGGTCACCTCCACCTTTCTTACTTCTGGGCGGTGTTACATGATTCTCTGTTTCTCCCACCTGGCTGCCCTTCTAGGTGGTGGTTGGGTTCAACCGGATGCTGAAAGCTTAGTTCCCTTCTCTGTTCCTGTCTGAGACTCCTACCACCTCCTTCCACCTCTCCTGCCTCCTGCAGTCCTCCAAACCCTCTCACCAGATGTGAATGGGGCCCAGTGGGCCCCAAATTCCACCAGGCACTTGGAGAGAGACAGAAAGAACAAAGCAGTTGAACACCTTCCTGCAGATTCCACTCTAACCCAGGATGGCCAAGAACAGTGGCTCTGTGAACTGAGAACCACAGGAGAGGCAGCACACAGGCAGATGCCACAGCGATGGTTGGAACATGGAGGTCAGTCCACAGTCATGTCCACCCAAACCCCCGTTCTCGGCACAGTCACTCACAGTGGGGATAAATCTGGAAGCAAGGGGTGGAGTAATCTTTGTTGCTGGGCAAAATGCCATGGAGTATAGCATAATCTGGACAGTTCGAGCCACTGCTTGGATGAGGTTCTAGATGAGATGGAAAGACAGACAGATGCAATGATATAAGGCATGAGGCATACCGGGCTGCTGCTGGGTGGCATGGCTGGCTGGCTGGACTGCTTCACAGCACTCTGGAAGCAGGACTGCACTATAAAGTGATGACAAACAGCACAGCATGGCATCTACACACGCCAGTGCCATGGCTGTGCAGGATCATCACCAGAAGAAGGGCAGAGCTGGCACGTCTGTTCACATTTGCATTACAACATTGCAAAGGCTCCGATGTCACTAAACAACAGGGACTTCGGCTCCGTGACAAGTGGATATGAGCACAAACTCACAGATGGGATGCAGACCACAGCACTATGACTACACAGCTGTATTTCAAGTCATTACACCAGTGGTACCCCAAATGTCTCTCCTTGAAAGCAAACTGGCTCCCTCCCAGCTCGACTTGTTTCTCTCACTACTCCACCTCCCTTGCAGCTGTTCACTCTGGCCCACACACGATGCTCAGGCTGCCTGGCATTCACTTGGGGCCCTGCCTCTGCCACCATGAGCAACCTCCCTTCTTCCCAGATGACCATGGGTGCTGAACGGTCCTGTAGCCCCGGGGCAGGCTGCACTACTAGAAGTTTTGCCTGTACTCTCCTGACTCCCTTTCTCTTGCAACACACAGCAACAAAGATATACTGAGTTACTGTGGATGCTTCCTCTGCCTGCTCATTTCTACAGCAGATTCTGTGCAGGCAGTGGCTGGAACTTTCCTGCACCCCTTGCATGGAGATCAATGTTCTACAGTAAGCAGTCAGGCCTCTGTTGGGTCACCATTCAGACACACCTGTGTTTCCCAGGTCACTGTACCACACCAGGCAACAGGGCCAACTGTGAGGACCTCCTGGGTCCCCACAACTTCCAGACTCCAAATATATCCTTTCTACATGGGAAACGGGACTCCTGTCCCTGTGAATGGAAAACTGGTCATGTCCATAAGCATCAGCTGGAACCACTCAACAAGGTTGGAAGCTGTTCCCACGGATTCTCTGCCATGAATGTAAGCAAGTGAGAACTTTAGACTTGGATCTGAGTGACTGTTCAGGCTGTGGTTGAATATAGCTCCCTCTGCCTTTCAGGGAATCCCAAGTTCAGGACTGAGGCAGCTGGATCACTGCACTCCACATACCACCATTTCCATGATCTTCCTCAGCATGAGGTGTCACGCCTCAGTTACCTCCTTTCTCTCCAGGCAGAGCTCTGCCTGCTCTCCCCACAGGAGAGATAGGAACATCTACCCTTTAGCATAATTTATTGTCCTGCAGAGGGAGGGATATCATCAACCTATAGGATTCTGGGAGACTTTTGAGAAGAGACAAGTCCAGTACCCAGAAGCTCCCTCCATGGAGCTGCCCCCAGACTAAACAAAGCTGGAGGTGGGCAAGCTGTGGTGAGCAAGCCTCAGAACCTGGCAGGGGCATCTGCCACTGAGAGAGAGAGAGAGAGAGAGAGAGAGAGAGAGAGAGAGAGAGAGAGAGAGAGAGAGAGAGAGAGAGAGAGAGCAGACACAGCACAAGTTCCACACCATAGACTGAGGACCGGCGTCAGCCTGGAGGTGATTGTAAAGGGCCCTTTGTTCATAAGGCACATGTTCCCAGTGACTTGATGGGTGTGGGGACTGCACACCTGCACTGGAGAACACTGCCACTCCATCAAGGAGTGCTGACATTCACAGGGAGCAGAGAAGGGACCCAGGGGTCAGCAGAGATCTAGGAATAATAACTGCCTCCAGGGCTGGTCTTGGAATATCTTATTCCTACTCCTGGGCACTGTTATGCCTGATCTCAGACTAGCCACAGCATCATTTTAAGAGAGGAAACTGAGGTCAGGAGGGGTAAGCCTGCAAGCCAGCTTGTGATGACGTGACTCTCTGATGCATGGGTTCTTGTTCTGTAAACTAAGATGCTTAGGCCTCCCATTCAGCAGTATCTAGGATCTCCTGGATGCAGAGATGAAGTGAACTCTCCCAGAGCCTTCTGTGGTTCTTTGGCAGCATCCAGGTGGGATGAGGTCCTGGTGAGAGGACCTCAGGGACAGATAAAAGCCTCTTATCCTGCCTCATTCTCTCCTGGGGCTGCCACTCTGAAGCAGGTGGGAGTGGTGCTGATTTATGAGTGTGACTAATGCTTTCTTTTGGAAAAGGGAATCAAAACAAAACAACTTCAGAACAGTCATGTGGCTTTTCCCATGTAAGGGCTCCACTGGCACACACCAGGCACTGCTCGCCCTGGTTCTTATTCTGTCATGGGAATTCTTGGAGGAGAACCATGGTTGCTCCTTCTAACTCAACAGGACCTGTGAGGTGAGTCCAGGGACAGGAATAGCTGCTCAGGTTTCCCCAGTCTCCTGGGCCTTGCTTCCTACAGGCTGGCCCGGGGACTCTGTACCTGGAGGCAGAGGGAAAAGATCACAGGAGAACCCCCGGGTGGGAAGCCACCAAGTCAGTGGAGAGAGGTTGGGTACTGACCTGGTTATTTGGGAACACCTAAGCTTTCTCCACCTAGATTGCAGAGCCAAGCTTAAAGGGACATCATAGGTCAGGGCAGGGTGTCTTTGTATGTGCTCAGAAACATCAGTGAATCAGAAGATGAGGGGTTCGCCTGCCTTCTCCACCCAGAAGGCCTGCACAGGACCTCTGGAGAAGCCTAGGGATTATAATGCCTTGTCTAGTCTGGCAGCAAGCCCAGCCATTCCTAGCCAGCATCTCTGCCCCACAGCAAGCTCTCCCCACTTCCACCTGTTCATTTTTACACTCATCCCAGGTCAGATGCCATCAACACTAGCCTCTGAAGCTCTGGTGAACACTCAGCAGAGCATCAGGCCCTGAGAGAAGAAGGGGATGCCATGTGGTGATAGGGTATGCTTTGTGGAGAAGCCAAACACCCGGCAACTGTCATTTATCCCCAGGCACACTCTTTAAACACCTGCCCGGAGCTGTGCTGACACTCTGGGCAGTGCCCTTCAGGTGCTGCTCCACCTGTGGGAGCCAGACTCGTCACATCCATAAGAGCCAACATTAGCCAAGAGATGCAGAGGAGACCACTAGAGATGGAGTGATGCCGCCACTGATGCCTGACCTCCCAGCAACCGCTGAGCATCCCGCACAACAACGATGCAGGATCCAGCCATAAATCCCGCTCAACAAGCCCTTAACAATGAAATACCCAACTATTAGCCGAGACAACCACTTACTCAAAACCAATACTATTCACGAGTTTAGCTAAAACGCATTCTCCTGTGATCATCAGTTCCTGGCCTGGGCACTTCAATCTCTCTATTTATGAAACAATAATGGAATTCCATTTAACAGCGCAGCTCAGAGTTCACTGCCTCTGATAAGTTTGCATCGTAACTTTGCCCCTGGCGATCTGCTCCTTCCTATTACTGCCTTGTCCTGGTTCACAGACGGATGAATCATGGCCCAGAGAGCAATACAACCTTTACCCACACACTATTATCAAAACCAGTGTCCATGGCTGGTTTGAAGGCTCCATTCTGACCAATGAAGGGCTTGGGATGCTGATGAGCTCAGCCTCAGATGCTGATGTAAATGCTGACCCCGTTACGGTGATATCCTCCTGGGAATCTGACGGTGTTGTACGGTTTCTCAGGTGAAGAGGGACCTGCTTGGCTTTCCATGGGGGATGGTTCTCCCGGGGTCTCCTTTGTCCCAACATGAGACCCTGCCTGGGGACAGTTTCTTCTTTGTCCAGGGTAGTGATTTTTCAATCCATAATGTCTTTGAGTCATAGTCAGATGTTAAATTCTAGGGTGGTTTCCAGGTTGGTAGAGTCCCTTTCCAACTGGTGTGGACCACCACTCCTAAGACAGACTGAGGGCTGGTGAGACAGCTCAGTCGTTAAGAGCACTCACTGCTCCTCATGAGCACACAGTTTGGTTCCTAGCACTCACGCTGAACAGGTTACCACCTCCTGTAACTCCAGCTCCAGAGGGTCTCATGCCCTCTTCTGGCCTCTGAGGGCGCCTGCACACACATGGCACTGGTACGTGTGTGCGTGCACACACACAAATAAAAATAAAATCTTAAAAAAAGAATTATTGCCCTTTTATATGCACCCAGAGCCCTGTAATGAGCTCAGATATGCAACCTGTATTCCAGTCTAAGTTTGGGCTATGGAAAATAACATCTGCCTAGGAAAATTTGACCAAGGTGGTCAGTAGACCTCAGGGCCTCCCACTCTTGCAGCCAGGATTCACCCATGCTGTTTTAAAGCATTCTGCAGATGACAGTTTTCTGGGACTGGTAGTGGGATTGCATTCCCGGCCCATAAACTGTTGTGTGACTGGAGGAAGCTCAGCATGGGTTCCCGATGCATTGGCCCCCCAGGACCACTCCCATGTCTACCTCACAGGAAGCCCAGCAGTGGCCCGCCCAGCAGGCCTGGTCTTTCCTTCAGGGGAGTGGGCAGGTCATAGGTCCTTCCTGGACACCCTCAGCTTTTGTCCACCCCAATAGCATGTCAAGGTGAAAGTTAGTGTACAGCCATCAAGGGGACTCTTTTCAGGACTCCAGGCGGCCACCAGTCCCAGGCAGGGGCTGCCAGAGCAGAGTACAGCCTGCTCAAGTGTGGTTATCTTTCATGCTCTCTGCTTCTCCCAAGCTGGAGACGCGGGGGCAGAAGATCAAAGGCCACCAGACAGAGCCGGACACCACTTTGATTTCCAGGGGCTAAAAATGAACAGATTTGGGAAGGCAAAGCGCCCTCCCCACCACATTATCACCTCTGCTCTCCCCTCTGGCTTCACTGAGCAATAATGTGAGTGTTGAGTAACAAGGCAGGTCCCGGCCAAGCAGATTCCTTCTAGTAATGCCATTGGATAACACCACTCAACAGGCTTCCCTTCAATAAATCTGTCATGTGTGCAAGGTCCTCAGTGTGACCTTGAAAGGCACACATCCTGCCAAGGGCTCTCTAGTGCAAAAGACCTTAGACCATCCTTTCTGAAGTAGGTTTGTCCCTTCCACTGAGCTTCTACTTTATTCAGCTTACACAGGACATAAAGGCACCCCGGAGAGGCCAGGTGCTGGCCAGGCCCCAGGGCCCAGGAGAAGGTGCTTACCCTGGGCAGGGAACAAGTCCAAAAGGGGTATTGGGGACTTCTAGGGCTAGGCCTATGGCTATAGGAGACCACTTGTCAATCTTCCCTTGAGGAGACTTTTGGGGGCTAGAGGACAGAAGCAGAGCTTGTCTTCTGAGCCCATCTCAGTGGGTCCCAAACTGGAGCAAGGGTCCCCTAATCAATAGAGCCACCCACACAGTGCTGAACTCTGAAGATTTGGGCCTGGGATAAGAGTTTGATTTGTTTAATTGATATAAAATTAATTCTACATATTTCTGGGGTGCCACGTGATACTTTGGCCCACCTCTGCCCGAGGGACTGCCTTTTTAAACAAGCTTTCAGGTCATGTTGAGTATGGTAGCCTTGACCTAGGGCTAGCAGGGCACTGACAATATAGTCAATGTTGGCTATTGATAATCAGACTGGTCCTTCATGAGGAGATGGCAGGGTGAGAGGAAGTGGGGTTATGAGATCAAGCAGGCCCATGGACTCCTGGGATGTCCCTTTGCCATTAGGGCTGCTAGAAAAATCGTAACACAGTGGCATTTGTCCACTGGTCAAGAACTTTTCCTAATGCCTTCTTAGACACGCAAACCACCCTGCTGTTGGGATGCTCATGGCGAGATGGAGAAACTAAGACCCCATGAGCGGAAGTGGGAGGACTGAACTCCCTGGGTTGTGGGGAACCAATGAGGGGCAACCTGGGCTACCCTGCTCACTGTCCTCACATGTGATGTTTATTGTTGCTGCCCCCAGTGAGAATGTGTGGGCTGAGTTTTGTGGTATACAGACATGCTGTTCTTCCTGGTTCCGCCTCGTAGCTCAATTGTCACACATTAAAATTGTTCCCCTTATTTCAGGGGCCTCTGCCCACTGCAGGGGCTGGGAGTCCCTGGGCTCCTCTGGCCTCTCTCTTGGAGGCAGAGGGTGTAGATGGCCTCTCCCAGGCCCCTGAAGTCAGGAGGCCAAGCCACTCTGGTCTCGTCTAAGACAGTTAATAAGACTCCTGATGACTGATGAGTATGGATCTCTGCACCACTAATTTCCGTAACTATCACTCTCTGAAAGACAGCTCAGGCCCGGGTGTTCCTGCCCTTCCTAAACAGAGCCGCATTATGTGGCCAAGTTCAGACTGGTGTATCCCATTTCAGGCATCTGACAGGGCCTGCCTCGGGAACTTTTGCAAGACATTGCCATCCACGGCCCAGGCCGTCTTGGGTTTCTTTCTCTCCGTGCATCCTCCCTAACCCAATTCCCTCTGGTTGGGTACAGAGTTCCTGTAGCCAGGCCTAAGCCCATTTCCTGGAAAGGAACCCCATCAAGCCCTGGGTATAGGAGCTGCTTGCCTCTCAGTGATAGCCAAACACCAATGTCCCAGCATTAGACTGATCTGGACTCAGAAATGGGATGAGATCACACTTTCACAAGCATTGGCCACACTCAGGAGAATACAATGGATGGCTTGACAGAGCTACAGTATCACAGGCAAGGGAGAGCTGGACCCTTTGCCCTTGGCCTCCTTTTGGGATGGCTAAAGCTCTGGACTTCTATTTGGCCCCCGAGGGGCAGGTGCCTTTATGGCCCTAGGCCTAGGGATTCTTATTGACACTCAGGCATTAAAATCCCTATACCATGGTGGATGGATATGGGTGTCATAGCTGCCATGTCCTGCAGTGCCTACAAGGTAAGCATCTGGCACTGACATCTTTCAGAGCAGAACTGAATACTCACAGGTCTGCTCTTAACATCATGCCTAGTCCCCATGCTTGGAGTCATCATTTGGCATTTCCTCGTAAGTACCCTGGACATCAGGAAAAGCAGATTAGTCGCCCCCAATGACTTAGTTTTCCCTGACAGCTTCTAGTGAAGGGCAGAGAAATACCCAGGAGCTGGCATGGAAGGAGATGATAGGATAGACAGGTCCTGATGTCCCAGTCATGCCCCAGAGTACTAGAGCCCACAGGATGTCCAGGGACCTACCTGTTCATGGCTGCCTACACTTCTATCTGCCGTACCTAGCCCAAATGCTAGACCTGGGGTACAAAGTCAGAGGCAGCTACAGGGACCATAGGTCAGCCCAAGTGCAGAAAGAGCTATGTATTTTTTTCTGGGACTCTGTATTGGCTATTTCCTTAGAAACTGAGGCTATCACAAGTGCAGGGGCAGAGCCCAATCCTAGGCAGCTGGCCTAGCTTCGAAGGCTTTGCTGTGAGTCAGGGGCTCCAATGTTGACTGACCCTTGGCAGCACGAGGGACACTTGTGGTGATACACTTGCCTTTGAGCAAATGAATGATACGATATGTGTGCTTCCTGCAGAGCTGGCTTAGGGTGCCTAGTGAGCATTGCCACAGACATGAGGAACACAAACTCTGCTGCCTCCAGAAGCCTCAACAGGATGAGGTACCTCAGAAGTCCAGGCCTCTGTCCACAGTGCTGTTATTCTTTCTCTATCTCCACTGTGGGGGTCCTACGCTGGCTACTGAAAGGACCAGATCCCAGCCTAAAGCATGGGCAGAAAAAAAGCAGATTCTGGGAGTACATAGCCCCAGCAGCTGGCAGCGAGGGTGGGGTGGGGTTGAGCAGACCTAGTTTTGAGTGGGTAAGCTAGGCAGCTTCTCATCGCTCTGTGCCTCAGTTTCCCTCTCTGCATAGGGAGGGCTGTGAGTTAAGTGCTCAGTATACAAAGACATCAATACAGATAGGATCAGAGGGCAGAGTCAGTGTGGTATCCAGGTGCTTGGGAGGTCCCTGTGGGAACCAACAGAGTCTGTGGGTACAGAGCCTCCAGTCCTTATAGGGGACCCCAAGTCCCATTCTCTCCCTCCCAGCTGCTATAAACTGGCTAGTCCTATTTAAGAGATTAGAGCCTTCAGCTGGGACCATGTAGAATGAAGTGCCATCAAGAAGGCAGCGGTGACCCTTTAGCTATCTCTGCTGGAGACACAGAAGGGGCTGCTGGAATAAAAAAAGATCCATATCCAGCACCTTCCCGAAGACTCTCCCAGGCGAGTGGGGCTGTGGTTGTGTGCCTCTGGAAAGGGATGAAGAAGAGCTCTCTAAAGGGTTAACCACGCCTGCCCTGGTCCTCCACCCGCCCACTGCCGACTTTATCAACATGCGCCTCCTATTACTCACACAGCTTACAATATTTTTGGTGTCTGTATCAAGTTGATTCAATTACTAAGACCACTGTGCAGGAATATTCCCTCCAGGGTTGGCCAACGCTCAGTGCCCATGGAGGGGGTGGGAGGGGCAGGAGAGGCTGAAGAATGCTGACTACTCCTGGCAAACTCCTGTAATTGACTTTTAAAAAGCGGCATTAGCATTTAAATGGTCCCTTCGTTATGGGGTGAAGGTTCAGGGAATATGATCAATTTATTGAGCCCTTCAAATGTTCTTTTGATATTTATTTTTCCCTGTGTCATGCCGTGGGGGCCTTTTCCAGCTCCCTGTCAGCAGTGCCGGGTTTTGTTTCTGTACAGACAGCGCCACCATCCACCTGTCCTAGCCAGGGACCTTCCTTTCTAAGAAAGTGTGCCAATTTGTGCATTGAGGCCTAATGCCCCTCCCGGCTGGATGTGCAGAGTGTCTGCATGGTAGATACACTCCTACTTTGTCACTGGCCTGAGACGGGCCTCACGGTATGCCCTCAATGACCCATTCCAGGGAGAAAAGGGATTGTTCCCGCTGTTTGGGATCAACTCTTGGATGAAGCTGAGTTTTAGAAGGCAGTGGGGCCAGGTGTGCTTAGGCTCTGGCTACCCAAGACCCAGTCCCACGTTGACAGGTGGGTGCTGGTGAAAGAGAGGACCCCACCCAGTAAGCATGCCTGGTCACAGTAGCCAGAGGCCTGCAGGGCCTGTGTTGGCCCTGGGCTTTGTGAGTGGGGATGGGACAAGTTGCCAGCTGCACAGAGCTGGCTTTGCAGAATTACAGGGATCAGATGAAAATGTAAAATGATCTAAGAGGAGCCTGGGGAACAATGAGTGGAGAGGAGAGCAGAGCTGACTCTCTAGCCACACCTGAAGGGGTAACAAGAAAGCCCAGGAGGCCACCTGCATGGAAGAGAACCTTAGGGACACGCCCCTCCAGGGGACACACTACCTCCATGTTGCTCACACGCTCCCACATTCACTCTGAACTACCCCAGTTTGCTCTAGAAATCTCACCAAGAATGTTGGGCCTCTTAACTGGAGTGTTTTAGGGTTCTCAGGACTTGGGCCCCAAGAATGCCAGACTGCTTCCTTCACACCTGTTTATGTTTTCTCAGCATCGAAGTTGAGGATTCAGAAGGAGCGTGTACCCCTCAGGACTATACACCTCACATAGCTCCCAAGGTTTATCTCTACCCAGGAGCAGATCTCTCCAGAACTTACCGTCAGGGAAGGGACCAGTGTGACCCACAGTACCAGGAACACGGGGCTAGAAGCTTCTCTCAGCTGCTGCCCCCAGTCCCTGTGTCCCCAGAGTACTGTCTTCCCCTGACCCTGGGCAGTCAAGTGCTACCTTTTGTGGTTTACAGCCCTTCTTGTGTTCTCGGAGGGAGGCCTTCTACAAGAAAGTCTCCCTTTTAGAGATCCAACTACCAGTTTCATGGACCCCCCTCCCTGGCCAGGGATAAGGTCACAAATTCCATCCCCAGAGTACACCAAGCCTACAACTCCCTAGGGCTGGTCTCTCTGGAATTCATCCATGGGAGAGCAAGGTACTTTCTCCCTGGTGCACATTCCTAAGGGAACATGGATGGCACACAGATAGGAAGATGACCCAGGGCCATCACACATACTACACAAAGCATTCTGGGAGGCTAGGTGAGGTGCTCTTTATGCCACAGTGGCTTCTGTCCTCTATAAACAAGTCTCCAAGCACAGGAGTTGTAAAATTGTAGCTGGTGACATCAACCACACATTCCTCAGGAATGTTTCCAGGTCTGTCGTAACCCCACAGTCTGGGGTGTGGGGGGACCACTCTTTTCTCAGCTTCTGGCCTCTTTCTGGTGTGCCAAGAGGTTGCAGGGACCCACACAGTTTTACAGTGAAGCTCTGGCCACTGAGAGAGAACCATGAAGGCAGAAGAGGTCTCTTACCATTGGGCCTGGTCAGATCCTGAAGAGTGTCTCCCTCCCCTTCCCAGCTGGGCTCCCACAAACGTTTGTTGATGTTGGAAGCGCCAGGTCAGTGAGTTAGCTCCGGACTTCCCCAGCCCCAGCCCTCCTCCACCTGTCACACCCATGCCATCCAGCAGACAGAAACCTCCTAAAGGCTCCAGAACTCTCACCTCTCAGGACTAGTCTGCCCTGAGGGTTCCTGATAACCAGCTTCTCTTCCTATGGTGCCCTCTGGGCCCCAGTGCCAGTCATGCATTGGTCTTAAGTGAGGACTGGCACCTGCTTGCTGGGTCAGGAACTCCAGGTTAGAGCCCTAGGGCATGGCTGTGCAAGGTGAGTCAGTGACAAACTGCCAGGGAAGGGGAAGCGTTCCATGTTTGGCTCCAGGTGTGACACTGACATTTTAGGGACAATGACAACAAAGGCATGCGTTTTGAGGTGTAAGTTAACATTCCATTTGAACACACAGATAGTGTGGAACCTGGAGAGGAGCCATTTTCTGTTCTAGCTGAAGCCTGAGAAGTAGCTCCACCCTCTTTATCCTGGCTTGCTCTACTTCTGGGTTCTGACAATGAGAAACTAGAGGCCCACTGAGGCAGAGATAGCACCTTGGGTAGAAAGCCCCCCAAAGTGTATCCTCACCCTCACTCTATTAGGGATGTGGGGCACCAGGTCCGAGGGCTCCGGTCCTCCCTCCAAGGGTAAGAAGAGGCTGTGGCTCTGGGGTGGGGCACTGTGGACACTGCACGGCACGTGGCTGTCTGCCGCGTCTTTAAAACCCCGGGTCCCTCTGGTGCTACACAGTTGCTCCCTTCCCTGCAGAGCTGACCTCGGGCTCAGGGCAGGACCCTGCTATTGTGCCCCAAGAGAGGAGGAGCTCAGAGCCCCATCCTCTTCTAAGGCTCAACCAGGACTGCTAAGAAAAGGCCTCTAGGGAAGTTCAGGCTGGCCCTCTGTCTTTTCTAAAGTATCTAAAACACTAAACAGCTTTTCTCCCGTCAGAGTTATGCACCATGGGGGAGCAAGCTTGTTATTTTGGCCTTACTTTTGATTTCTTTCCTTTTTCCTGGAGAACATCGGCCTAACAGGTGAATACCAGGTTGTCTCTCCACCACACAGACACCGTGCAGGTGCTCACGTTTCAGTGAGCACACAGTGGTTTACACAAGGAGTCAGGCAGGGACTAAAATGTACCCGTCTTTATTTTGAAGGTTCCCCAAAGGCAGATCACGTATGGGGGAACTGTGACATTTCATGTTGGTTTATGAAGTTGTCCCAGCTTGGGCAATAGAGGGCGCCTGTACCCCAGCTTCAAGGCAAGGTGGGCCAGAGCCCCCAGCCAGGAACAGACCTAGTGTAGGAGACTGGCTCCCTGGCCCTCTCCAGGCAGCCAATAGATGAGTTAGCTCCCAGGTGGCAGCCTCTGGCCTGGCCCTGAGAACTGCCGGTCTCTTCTAGACTCAGTTTCCTCTGAGGAGCTCCCCACCAAATCTGAGCTGCACAGCTTTGCTCTCAGACCCCGATTTGCATATCTGGAGGCCTCCAGAGGAGACGGTGAGAAAAGCAGCCGGTCCCATAGCCCCATAGTCTTCAGCCATGCTTTCTTTCCTCTGTCTAAAGTCTTGCTTTGGAGAAGTTCTACCTCTGAAGGGCAGTGAGTCCCGAGAGGGAGGGCCACATGTCCCTACACACGTGCTGGTCCACACGACCAGATAAAATGTTGAAAGCGACAGAATCGAAACCCAAACCCACCTGCTTATGAAGCACTTGCTTCTCTTCCTGCTGAGGCTTTCATGAGGACCCACTAAAGCTCGGGCCATGCCACTGAAAGATGATGGCTGGATGACAGAGACAGTGAGCAGAACAGGGTGTAACCGCATTCTGAGCCTTCGGGGACCCTGACTCCTTTCCAGGAGACACTCAGGAGTAGCTTTCTCAGTGTGGCTGACTGCATGTTAGATGCTACATGGGATCCTGTGCCTCAGTGATAAAATGTATCTCCCCACAGGGAGGGAGCAGTTCCGGGGTCACCAAGGGTCATAGAATTGCCATGAAAATAATATTCAGCTCAGGGATTCAGCGAGTTCTCATCTCAGGAGGCAGGCACTGGCCCATTATCACACGGAGCAAGTGTCTTCAGGCCAAGATCTCAAGGGCTATAGCTATGAGAACCCTTCCCTGGTTTCTGGGAACCTACCTTCCTGTTTGGTTATATTGTGAGAAGCCGGTGTTCAACTGTACTCTGAGGTCCCCACCTTGAGCAAGGAGACCTGGCTAGCAAACACACAGAGCTCTGGAGGTGCCAGGTGGTACAGAAAATATTCAGGGCTCACAGTCAGCTATGGTATGTCCTGAGCACCGGGTTGGGGTCAAAGTTCTGAGCTGAGGACCTGGGGGCTGGGCAGGGAGCCCTCCATCTCTGCCCTACACACTGGTGGCCAGAGCTATCCAGCTGGCAGAGTCAGCCTGCGTTTCCAGGGTGGGTGCCAGTGCCTGGCACTCTCTGGCCTCTCCATGGAAATGTCTGCATGCTAATGTTTGGCTACCCCAGCCCCAAGCACATTCCTCTTCTAGAACATTCTGAGAACTCACGGCTCAGGCCTGTTTATAGGTAGGAGAATGCGGCCAAGTTGGAAACCAGATGCTTTTAATTTGCAAATCTAAAGGGCTTCCTTGGAAGAGGCAAGGATGCCTCACACTCCACCCACCCAGAGACTGGACAGAGACCCAGGCCAAGCATACACGTGAACACTACACAGGGGCCTTGTCACAAAAAAGGCAGGTTGTATAAAACCCATACTGCCCCTGTTCTGCCTCCAGAGGTATCCTTGGTACCTTCTTACGGCTCTGTGCCCCAGGTCACCCTTCCAGAATACCCACCCCACCCAACTTTCCTCAGCTTCATGTACTCATTTGTAAAGTGCACACTGAGGACTGGGTATGGGTCAAGGGCCCTAAGACAGTTATGATGGTCACAGACCATGTCAGGATAACTAGGCTCAGGAGCAGTTCAGCTCATGTCACGTGTTTAACCGAAAAGTTCACGGTTGGTCTGGCTGGTTTGAAACCTTCTGTCCCCACAGTTACCATCGCTCTCTGAGGGAAGAGGAGGCCTCCTGTCCCTTGTCCCTGACTTCTGTTTTCTAAAAACACAGCTCATCAATCTAATCCCAGTTCTAATAGATTTGATTATAGCTCTTCAGCAACTCTGATCAAAGCCCATCAAGCTGACATAGCTCATCAATGACTCTGATCATAGCTCATCAACTCATCAATGAAGCATGCTTCCTACTTAACCCAGGAACCATCCCCCTCAACATTCCTTTTATTAGTGTTTGTTGTTTTCAAAATTAAACAATCATTATCAGACCTCAGAGAAGGCTTTAGTTGGCAACAGTGGCAATCTCTTGAAGCCTCGACCATGGGTCTAAACTGGGTTGAGAAGCTGCGTTCCACTAGTCACTCAATGGACAGGAATGAGGGAAGCCCTGAGGTCTGAGCATAGATACTCTGGGGTGATGGGAGTCATTGCAATAGCCTCCTTGCCTCTATACCCTAAACCTGGATTCCCTGAAAGATGCTGTTTCCCTCATATGGGTGTGTGTGTGTGTGTGTGTGTGTGTGTGTGTGTGTGTGTGTGTGTGTGAGAGAGAGAGAGAGAGAGAGAGAGAGAGAGAGAGAGAGAGGTGGGAGAGGGAGAGAGAGGAAGGGAGAGAGACCCTCACTTTCCATGCGCAAAACATGAGGAAGCTGTCCCTCCCCAGAACCACTTTTCCTGGTTGATTCTGACAGGAGCCCTCATGCATGTTCAGGTCTATGAAGCCTATGTGTGTGCAGGGTGTCCCCTCTGCAGTGTGCCACATGTCTACACACACACACTCATGCATGCTCAGGTCAGCTATGCAGACTACCAATACTGCCTGTGTGTGCAGCGTGTCCTCTCTGCAGTGTGTCATGTCACATGTCTATCTTGAACTGCATCTTAGCTTTATATGCAGCTAAGCAACGCTGGTAACTGATTTTTTTATTTAAATGTTTGTTTGTTTTATAAATGACATAATCATTATTATGATTTGGGGGTAAATTGGTATTTAAGAGACTAGGTTTTCACAAGGTTTTGTCACAACTAGGCTCATGTTTCCTGGCTGTGTTGTGAAGGCACCATAGACCCCATCAGTTGTGTATCTGCACAGGTGTGTGTGGGTCACCTGTCCCCTGTCCATCACACACTGGCTGGCCTTCTGGGGGACAGTGCCCAGGGGACATAGGCCATCCCCCTGCTGCACTCTCATATGGACCTGAGTCCAGGTGAATTCCTCTGTAAGAACTGATCCTCAGACAGTCGGGTGGGGGCAGAGTTCCTCTTTCTCTTGTTCCTTTCCCTCTACTGTTCCCTTTATCTCTACCTCCCTCTCACCCAAAGCCACCAACCTTCCATCATTCCATGAAGATGCCACCAGTTCCTCCAGGTGGGACAGGCCACACTGCAAGGTCCCTAGCAAACACCTGCTTTTTGGTGAGAGAGAGACGCTCACTGTACCCCAGACTGGGGTCAGCTACTTTGCAAGCCACTAGGAGCTGCTTCCACATGTATCTTCTCCAAAAGGGTGAAGCTGGATGCAGCCCCGCCCCAGCCCCCGAGGATGCAGGCTGATGGTGACAGACAGAAAGCACATTGCAAGCTTGTCAGATACAGGCAGGCTTCGTTCTTTTCCAAGACTGACCAGCAGGAAATACCAGGCACAGAGATGCAGCAGGGGGAGGGGCCCAGGAATATGGAGGGTCCACAGGGCAAGGGAAATGTCTGGATGTTCTATGTCTGGTTAGGGCTCCACTACCCAGTCCGACCTTTTCTACTGTCAGTAGTGGAGATTTTAAATGTCTTCCAGAGATGTGCCACCAATGAACTTGTTGCTAACACTGGGGGAGGGGCCAGTTTCTAGGAACTGCTGATGATGCAGACCATGGTGAGCACAGGCCAGGAATGGGAAATGTCCCTGCAGAGGCCTGCCCGGTCACTGCAAACCCTCCAGCTGCAGCTAATGCTGCTGTTTCACACCCAGTACAGGAACATCCCTACTGTGCGTTCACATCTGCAGAGGAGCACACTTTTTCCTGTGAGTGTTTGGCTAAGGGACTCCAAACCACAGCTGGATCACACATCAGCACCAGCCCTGTTGCCAGAAAACTCTGTCCAGATGTGGGATGCACACAGGCCCCGTGCCCTAGGCTGCTGATGTCCTGCCCCACAGCAGGGGTACAGTCAGTCCTCATCTGTCACCCACACAGCAAAACGCTGAGGGTTTTGGCTAAGGGTCCAGGCCAAGCTATTCTGGGGAAGTCAGTGCTTCACCTGCTCCCTGGGTGACAGTCCATGGCAAGGATTTGGGGTCCTGCTGGTAGTGAGGATCTGAAGGTCTTGTTCAGCAACAGGTGGGGGATGCTAAGGAATGGGCAAAGGCCATGAGGCCCAATTAATGACAGGGTTGGTGACCCTGAATAGGACTGAGAGACTGGGAGGAGGAGAAGGGCCATCAGGTCCAGGCTTAGAGTCACTGACACATGGCTGCCGGGTTCTTACCCCGCCCTGCTTTTTTTTCTGAGAGGTCCATAACCTGTGTGTGGGAATCTATCAACTTTAGCCCCCATGTAGAACTCAGATCTTGAGAAGGTATATGCATGCATGTATATATACATACATACATACATATATAATATATATATATTATACATAAATATGTCCGTGTTGTTTGGCTTTGTGTGTGTTGGATATCTCTACATGTGTCTGGTCTATCTCTGTGCACATGCATGTTTCTGTCTATGTGCTTATATGTCTGCTGCATATCTGTGCATGTGTATCTCATATGCCTGTGTATGCGTTGCAGGCATGCTTCTGTGTTTATGGGCATGTGTGCCTGCTATATCTCCATGCACGTGTATTTTGGTTTAATCACTGCACATGTATGTACATGTGTATCTGGTATTTCTGTGAATGTGTGTCTGGGGTGTCCGTGTGTGTGGAGATAACAAATACTGCTTTCTTTGAAGCTTGGTGGGTTTCCCTGGGGCCGGTGTCCCATTGTGTCCAGGCCTCAATATGTGAGATGTTCCCCTGTCCCTGACATCATGCCCTGTCCCCAGAGGTAACTTCGGATTTACATCTTTTCTCCCGAGAAGGGAATAGAGGGCAGCCTGGACTCTGTTGTTTTGTCTATAAAAGGTTCCTGGGGTCCAGCTGAGGTCCTCACACCCTCCCCTGGCATGCCTGCTGGCCTTTAGGTGGTCAGGACAAAGTCAGTGCATTGGCAGAGAGGGCAAAACCTTCAGCACACAGTAACGTCCGAGGGGTAGAACAGGCAGAGCTCAGGCTCCCGGCACAGAGGTTTGGAGCCTGTCCAAGTGCCTGGGCCTGAGGGTGGGTAGGATGCACAGGCCCGACTTCTTCCATCTGTCCCAAACAGACCGGCTCACCACTGCTTCTCTCTCCCAGCCTGGCTCTTGTCTGTCTGCTGGTCATTGTGCACAGTGGTCACAGGCAGCAGGTGACGAATGGCTGGCGTCAAGTCCTGTCATACCAATGGGGTCCTGGGGGAAATGCAAGGGGCTCTCAAAACAGCTTTATTACCAACCTGTGGCCGCAAAGATGATCAATCAAACTGATCGGTGATGGCAAACGCTCCAGAGACGAGAGGCAGATGTCGGCCTCTTGGTGCGGGGAGGGAAGGTGGGGGGCTAGAGGCTGCACTTGACTCAAGTCCAGCCTCCTTCATACACACATACCTTCCATTACTGGGCAGCCTGGGGCACCAGACCCTGGTGATGGGAAGGGCCAGACCAGCAGGCACAGGGGCTGCTGGGGCCAGGCTGGGGCTGCTGTCAAAGGAGGGAATTGAAATGATCAGAAATGGGATCTTTCTTGTCAATGGCCTTGTTTACAGTCCTTCAGGTAGACTGGAGGCAGCAAGGTGAAAGGCTGGAGCTGCTGTCCCTAGGGACAGATGTGGAAAAAGAGGAAGCTTGGGGACCTTGCTGCCAAGATGAGCCCAACTCCCTAGCTGGTGGTGGCTTCATGCTGCCAGTAGCTCAGGCCAGCTTATGAAGCCAAGGAGCCCACACCTGCTTCCTGGGCTGAAGAGCCCCAGGGGCTGTTGTTTCACTGAGGTGAATCCAGAAGCCCTTCCACCAAAGCTGTCCATGATGGAGATGGCCATCCTGGGCCCAGGTCTCCTCCCATGGGCCAAGCTTCAGGGAGACCCTGGCAGCAGCCTGGAGTGGAGGGGGCTGCCCAAGGCAGGATGAATCAGCCTTTTCTTGGGAAGTGACCCCCGCACAAGGACATTTTAGTCAGACATAATTGCAAGGAAAAATAAACCTGCCATAACAGAAAACAGGCTTCCAGTTGTCCTCCCCTCCCCGAAGCCTTTTCAACGCTTGGTCTTGGCAAGGCCCGCCAGTGGGTAATTGTCAACATGATGCAGTGTCAGAGACCAAAGCCAATTGAACGGAAATGGCACCCACAGAGTGATAGGAACTTGGTGGGCTGCTGGCAAGTGGGTATGGCCGGTGGGCATGCATGTGCTGGCATGTGCATCCCCTCCAGGGGCACAACCTCAGGGAGATGGAAATTTGTCTGGACTGTGATGGAGATGGTTCCAGAGGACAACCCTGGGCTCTGCTCCCTATGCTAGGACCACAGTGGCCAGCTGTGGCCCCTTCCTCTCCTCAGCTCTGTCTCTAAGTTTCCATGTCACCCCCGATCACCTGAAATGGGGAAAGACCCTTGTGTCCCTGCAATATTCTTCCACGCAGGAACTGGATGGAGTTCTGGAGGGAATTTGTATGCCGACAGGACCAGCTGGCATTGGCTCTGCTTGATGTGCCCAAAACTGTCCCCCACAGAAACAAAAGGTAAGGCAATCACAGGCCCAGGAGCATATCCCATGTTGGATGACCTCTTCCTGTGGCTGTACCCTGCCTTGGGCAGATCCAATCAGAGCCTCATCTCACTGGCTCTGTCTTTGTCTGGGATCTGGGAGGGGCCAGGTGGGCAGAAGGGCCAGGAAAGCAGCTGTGTGCAGGAGTGAGGGCCAGGTCTGCCAATGCCTGCAGGACAGTGCCCGCCACAGCCTCACTGCTGACATCCTTGTTCACTTCCAGAACTTGTCACCGGGCCTGTCAAGCCCAGGGCTGATGGGCCGACTTTACACACTTGGCTGGATTCTAGAAAACCCAAGCTCATTTGCCAGGCAAAATTAATGAGAAAAGAAAGACCTAAACAAGATAGTAATTTATGATTTCCACTGGGCTAGTCTCTCTGGTCCCCAGGCATCAGCAGCACATCTCACATGGAAAACACTCTGCCCGGCAGATATAGGCTGCCCCCCGAGAGCTTCTGGATCTGTGCCTGCCTGGAGCAGCCCATCAGGGACCTAAAGGCATCACTTTGCCCTCTATGTAGTGCCCACTCACAGGGTCACAACACCCCATTCCAAATCTCAAACCTACAGAATGTCAGGCGCCCTGAGTCCCCAGAGCAAGCACTACTTGCCTGGCAGCTGGGTTCAGAGGACCCGGGACTCACACCCCAAGGCCTCTTTTCTCTGTTCCCTGCCCTCACCACCATCCCCCCCAAAAAATACAAAGGAGAAGAATGTAATGGAAAAGCCAGCAAAGCAGCGGCAGTAGCAAAATAACCCTTTGCTAATGGCTACCAAACTTGCTGAGTGTCAGCTCTCGTGACTCTGTGCGGGGAGAGTGTAACGATCACGCAGCTTCCAGACAAGGCCTCTCTCCGGCAGGAGCCGACGTGACAGGGCCTGGAAGGCAGGTGCTACTGTAATTAGCTATTGTTTGACTATCAAAAGTCAGGGCTGATTAAAGCCACTAAGCACAAGTGCGCTATTTTATTTCAAAGAATATTATGAACTGCACGCTGGGGCCCTTTCAGAACGGACCTTCCTTCCGCAGCCGGCTAAGAGCCCATGCCAGCAGTAATCAAACGCAAAATCTGCATAAACCTTCAGGGTTTAATTCAAGCAGAGACCTTTCATTAGAAATATGTTACTTTATGAAATCTGGTCGCCAGCAAGGGGAGAAAAATGTGGCTTCTTAAGAAAAGTGAATGGCACCTCTTTAGTGATTAACCCAAGATTAATGGAGGCCCCCACTGCTCGGCCTAAGTCCATTTTATTGCTAATTCATTTAGGTACCATTTCAGATCTGCCTGACGAAAGTTACCTGCTAGGGAGTCAGGTTTTGGCAAGCGAGGATAGCCATTACGGTCAAATCCCAAATACACTTTTTATTAAGGAAGCTTTGAAAAGTGTCTTGTATTAGTCTTTCTCCCCCCTTGCTTTTTCAGAGACTTTCTATTTAATGTACTCAATTAGTTAAAAACTTGGATCCTGGCTCATTATTCACAGATTGATGCGACTGGTTCACTTTCAGCAGCTCATTCTCTGCTCGCTCAGGGTGAGGGAACAGCACCCCACTGCTCCGCCATGTACACGCGCGCGCGTGCGCGCACACATACACACACACACACACACACACACACACACACACACACACACACACACACCACAGAATGTGCACATACACACACATGCCTACACAGATGCCCCACACATGTGAATGCATGTATGATCTATATGTACACACATGTACAGGCACACACGCACACACATATGTATATGATCCTCCAACATACACCTATTTACATAATCACACATATATACTAACCTAACTCACACAGATACATTCTTGCATACCATGTATATTCTTAGACGCATGCTCAAATATGCACACTCACATTTACACAGTGGCATAGTCATATAACTACCCATACCTACACACATATGGATATGTATGCATGCAACTCACCATATATACATTTACATGACATATGCATGTACCTACGTGCATATGTGTATATGTGTGTATGTACCCCGTACACATCCAAATATGAATATGTCCACATGTACAAACAGACATGACTATAGACATGTAAATATATATGCACACATGCTCATATACTTCAAACCTACCACACATGTGCATATATAAGAGGGCACTCAGGGTGTTATGGATGGGATCATAATCTATATGGGAGGGGTTCTCCACCTCCGATTCTTCCAGAAGTCACCTCAAATGTCAGGGGAGCCTTTACTCTTCTGGGCACTGGGGTGGCAATCCAAGGTGGGGGGCCCTGAGGCGGCGGCTCCTTGCTTCCCACAGAAACCAGGATAGGGATATCTGAGAGCCAGCTAAGCCATGGTGTGCAGCCCACTATCCTGGTTCCCACTTCCAACCCCTTTCTGCTTCCGGGGAGGAGGTATTATGCCATCTTCTGATTGCAGGTGCAGATCCTGGCTGCCCTGTGCAACCGCCCAGGCTCAGGGACACCTGGGTGGATGCCTCCCTTAGCAAAGATACATTTTGGGATGTGGAGAGGGAGGGAGGTGCTGCCTACAGGAAACCGATCATGTTATGGTTTGCATGTGAAATGTCTTCCATGTGTGCGCTAACACTTGTGGGTTAAGGTGCTGGTGCTGTTCTGAGAGGTCGCAGGACCTCCAAGAGTCTGGTTCCAGCAGGTCACGAGAGATCCTGAGGGTTCTAACCACGAGTTTCTGCTGGAGTTCTCTGCTCTGACTGGCACACTCTACCATGATGATGAACAGTGATGGGGGTCAGCCCTCCTCCTTTAAGTCATTTCTATCAGAGGCTTGGTCACAGTGACAGAAAAGTCACTGACATGGAGGGTCTCCACCTGGAGGAAAAGCAAGTGATCCCCTCTCCTGCGCTCCCCAGGCTACAGCTGGCATCTCTTGTGTACACCTTGGCTTGTGTAGAGTCACAAAAGAGCAGGAACCGAAGCAGCCATCTTGGAGGTCAGCTACTGACGTCCATTCTGTTTGCACCATAGGAGAACCAGGGCTTCCATGTGCAGATCCCTCCTTTAGCTGGGCCTCCAAGTCTCTGTGGGTTTGTGGAGGTCACAGCTCTGTCATCTGTAGTAGGTCTCACAGAGGGTGGAAACCCTGCAAAGTAACTAGGGTCGACTGCGGATGTGGAGCACAAGAACTAAGAACTGACTGCAGGGATGGATCTGACCCACTCCAAGAAAACAGACATAGCTCCTGTTGTCATGCTTCACTTTACAGGCCACTGGCCATGGTCCCAGAGCAAGCCCATGTGCACCATCTTATGACCCTGATCAGAGTGATACCTAGGGCCAAGGTATCAATATACCCATGTGCTTGGGTGGCTGAGAGCTAGCTGGTCAGTCCTGGGGAGGAGTAAGGCCAAGCCTGTGACTCTAGCAACGCTGTGCCCAATTCCCCAGCACACGGTGGAGGGAGCTCGCCCTCAGCTTAGGCAAGGATAGGGAGGGCCCAAGGCCTGTGCAACATGTTCAGGGCCTGGAGTGCTGGCTCTAAGCCCTGTCTCAGGACTGAGAGATTCTTCCCTGCCACCTCCCAAGGGCATGGGCATCAGATGAAAAGCTTGTATGCCTTCCTTAAAATTCTGGACCTGAGAGAATTGGTGGAGACAGGGGGCTGTCCTAACTTGTGTAAGTCCAAAACTGACATGGTTATTCACAGGCCACTGTTGTGACATCCCCTGGAGAGGAACTGGGAGGTAGGTGCTTCTAGACTTAGACCAAACAGCAGGGTCCCTGGAAGGATCCTGACAGCAGAGACTCTGTGATGCTGGGCAATGTGTGTGAGGCTGCTGCCTCTGTGCACAGGACGGGGCCAGGCACTCTCCCCAAGCACCAGGGTATTGACTGTTCTGGGTCCCAAGAACTGCAGTGAAAAATGCAGTGATCCTACATTCCTGTTCCTGTGATATAGCTAGCCCAGGCCTGTGACAGTAGTCCTCCTACACCTGCCCTATAGGAAGTAGAGCCAGGACCCAGGCCTGGGAACTTCCAGGCCACCAGTGCTCTCAGGACAATATTTATGAGACTGCTGAAGTTGGTGTCCTCCTGTTACTCACAAGGACGCCTTCCTCACCTGGGAAGATGGCCGGCAGGTAACCCAGAGCTGGGAGAACCATGTCACTACATGGGAACCATGTCTGGCAGCAAAGACACTGTGCAGTCAGGTGGCTGGGTCAGGGCTAGGAGCTAACCAGTCAGCATGAGCAAGCGAGGACAGGGTGTACCCCACCTGAGTGGGGAGGCCTGTATCAAGGACTCTGACTCTGAGTCATTGCTTCCTGGGACCCGGGATTGGTAACTTCAGTCCGATTATGGGACAGGACAGGAGTCTGATGTCAGATGTTTCTTCCAACTGGCCCTGCCCTAAACTGAAGCTGAGAAACACAAGTCCAGCTTCTGCCTCAGGCTGAGTGCCTGAGGGGACTATAGGGCTGTGGGGACTCTGGGAACCCGGCTGGCCTCAGTCTCTAGCTCATTCACCAATTAAAGGTTTATTTACCCTTGGGCAATTCTGAGGTCATCTTCTCACTGCTATTGTGTGTAGTGGGTAGCTGTTTGAGCCATGCCCTGAAGCATCCCCCCACACACTTGGGCGCCAGCTCTCACTATGTGAAAAAGAGGAAGGGAGGGCATCCCAGGTCTTAAGGGTCCCCAGTGGCCACGCCCCAGGGGCAGGTACCTCAAGGTCATAGACAGGTGTAGCATCTACAGCCGCCTCACTAGGGGTGGTGCTTCAGGGCATGGCTCAAACAGCTACCCACTACAGTTGTGGGACTTCAGCCCCATGGCCACCAAGGGGGCTCCTCACACTTGACCCCAGGGCCCATCCCCACACCTCCAGGTCCTTCACCCTGTTTATCTGGGTATGATGGGGATGTGAGTAGGGCAGCCTCTTAGTTTGGAGAAGCACTTGGGTCTGTCCTTGAGGAATATATGGCACTTTCAGTTCTGATCTTAAGAGCAAATGGGACCGTGGTCTTGTCTCTCTACCTATGAACCACAGATACTTCCTCCAGTCTTGCATTCCTATGCCAGATCAGGGACCAGGCAGGGCCCACATCCAGCTGCAAGGAGGCGTTACTCCTCCCCAGGACTGACCAGCCAGTCCTCAGCCACCCAAGCACATGGGTATAGACACCTTTATCTATGAGAGACCAGCATATTACAAGTTCCTCTGTCTGGACCTTTCTAGAAAAGTAGACCATATCCGTACCAGTCCCTGCCCCCTACTATTATAAAGGGTAGGGCCAAGGCCTAAGCTGCCATCTCTACAGTGTCCAACAAGGCCTGGAGGTGAGAAAAAGGCTCACTGTGTTTCACAGGTAGCCTAGGTCTTGGGCCCCGGGGATACAACACACAAACCGAACTACTCCAGTCCCTAGTTTAGAGGGTGGAAGCATCTCTGGCTCCAAGATGTTTGTCAGAGAGGGGTGGGGGTCCCGGCCAGATGAGGACTCCTGCGTCTCCATCTCTAGGGTTTTAGGAATATCAGAATGTAGTGGGACTCTAGAGACAGAGGTGGTAAGAGGGAGCCACCTCGGCCAATCTCTGGTGATCTGCCCAGGGCCTCCACAGTGGTAGCCAGTGGGGGCCCGAAGGCTGAGGAGGTGACCAAGCTTCCCGCTGAGTGAAGTGGGTCTCTGAAGCAGACACTGGAGGGCAGGCTTCCTTCAACCTGCCCAGAGCCAAGGGTGGGCCTGCTGCCTCAGGGCTGTGGGCCTGCTCACCCTCCTCAGCCAGCCTCATGCCTGCAGTGGTCCTGTCCTCTCACCCTTGTTTACGGCCCTCCTCCCCAAGCACAGTGTTAATTATCTTGCCACTGCTGTAATTTCTCCCCGTAGTCCATTAATTAAGGGGTCACAATCCCAGAGCATGTTTACCCAATAAGCTTTCTTTTTTAATTATCCTAATTGCTCGGAGACTGACAAAGACACTGCCCTTCTCCTTCCCAGTGGATTAGCAGATGACAAACGCACGCTTCCACACAACCCACGAGATGTGATGCTCGCCAGGCGCCAACCTGCAGCATAACAGGCTAACACTGGGTGACCCACCCAGGGCCTGCATGCATGTGCTTATGATGTCCCATGTCTAAATGTGGTATCACATGACTTGAGGGGTCCTTCGGTCAGCACCAATTCTTGTCTCCAGCTCAGATACAGGCTTCTCCTTTGGAAGTTGAGCAGAACAATGGCTGCCCGAGTCACACCTCTGACTTGGCTCAGAGTCTGCCCCACCATCCCTCATGGTGGGCTGAGTGACGCTCTCTATGTCTGGACCGGGCCTCAGTCTCCAACACAGTTATGATCTCATGTTGGCTTATGGATAGAGAATCCCCTCACAGCATTGAGAGGCCAGCTCTGCTCAGCTCCAACTAATAAGGGGAGGAAAAGGGACGCGGTCCTCAGGGACTGGAGCATCTCAGGGGGTAAAAGAACATGGCACCCGAGAACAGACTGCTCTGTGCTGTCTGGCACAGATCAGGTCCCTCAAGTTGACAGACCAGCCAGAGGAGTTGAGAGTCACTGGGCACAATGTCCCCTGGAGAAGAGGAAGGACAGCTTAAGTGGATTCTTGCACACACATGCTCACGCAGCGCTAATCACAGCACACATATGCTCATGTAGCGCTAGTTACAGCAACCTGGATGAACAGATAGGCCAGTGAGGAGCCTCTCTGGCATGCCACGGAACGCACAGACCTAGAACACATGAAAGTGAGTGAGAAAACAGGCATGCTGTCTGATTTTATTTCTGTGCATTGTGCCTTGTGGGGAAATCCAGAGACTGACTACAGACAGATACATGGCTGCTGGGGGCTGGAGGAAGGAGGACTGGCATGTTCTCACTGAATGGGTGTGGTGTCTCTGCTGGGCTCATGAAAGCCTTCTGAGACAAAGCATATAATATGATGAACATGCTGGGTACCACGAAACTGCTCACTTTAAAAGTAGGTGTGGCTGTGTGTACCAACAATCCCAGAACTGGGGAGGTGGAGACAGCGGATCCCTGAGGCTCGCTGACCTGCCAATTCAGCTGAATTGTTCAGCTCTGGGTGCAGAGGGAGACCCTGTCTCAAGAAAGAAGGTAGAAGGCTGGAGAGACGGCTCACTCATTTAGAACACTGGAACTGATTTGGTTCCCAGTACCCAAATGGCAGTTTACAACATTCCATAACTCCAGTTCCAGGGCATCCAGTTGCCCTCTTCTGGCTTCTGGGTATACCAGACACATGTGGTATACATGTACACACACACAGAGAGAGAGAGAGAGAGAGAGAGAGAGAGAGAGAGAGAGAGAGAGAGAGAGAGAGAGAGAGAAAGAACAAAAACTCTTTAAAAAATAAATAAGGTGGAGAGAGGTAGAGGAAGGACACCCAGTGTTGACTTCTGGTTTCCATAAGCACAGTCGTGCATATGCATGCACACGTACCCAAACACACATGAACACATGCACACAAATAAAATGTGAAAGGTAATAGGGTCCCAAGTGCACCCGATCACACTCACAACAGGCATGCATGGCAGTGCCTGGTATTAGGAAACCTGCTGGGTCATTCCACCCATGGTGAAGGAAGGCCTTGGAAATGCAAGACACCATCCACTTTGCAGAACTCCAGCTCCCCCCAACAAAGCCTGACAGCAACACCTCAAGTTTATTGGTCCCTTTCCAGTGTGAACCATGCAGAGCACACAGGCCTCTCTGGGGCTCTTGAGGTTGGTAATTAATTCACGTCTGCTGAGGTAAGCACCAGAGGCCCCAGGGGAGAGGAGGCTCCAGTTCAGTTGTTCTTGGTGGATTAGGCGTACATGGCCGTCCTCGGCCACCTCTACCCGCTCTCCTGGTGTCTGGCTGTGCCAGGCAGGCCCGCCAGTTCCGTGGAAGTTTACGTCTCTTTAATAAAGATTAAGATGTCAGAGGGCCAGTGTTGCACAAAATCCCACTTTTATTAACTTCTCATTACCAACTGAAGAGCGAGGCCTATTTCTGAACTTCCGAAGCGGCATGGTTTCTGGAGAAAATGGTTATTAAATATGCATTCACGATGGCTGCAGCTAGGGCAGTTCTTGCTGAGTAAGCAACTGGGCTGCACGCCTCCCCTGGCTGGACCCAAAACAATGGGGACTTAATGAAAAGAATGACCGTATGGCCTCACCCAGGCTGGAGGGCATCTCTGGAGGGGGCTGGGCTTCATGTGGTACCAGCCGGCGGTGGCAAAGGGTCATGGGGCTCTCAGACCTTGATCTTGACCAGAAGCCAGTCCTAGGGCTCTGGTAGGCGCTGTCTACATACATGCGGCACTGGCTGGACTCTGTGTTATTCACTGGATCTCACCATCATCTCCCCATTACGCCCTCAGCTCCCTGCTCGAATCCCCAGGATGAACTGAGTGGCTGGCAGCAAGAGCTCTGTCTGTGCTGTACTTCCAAGGCCCCCCAGCCAGACAGGGGCTGCTGGCTTCTAGCATCACCACCTCTTCTCATTGTCACCACGAGAGTCTGAATCTCATGGTGCTGGCACCGGCCTCCTCACAATGAAATCATGCACTGGTAGCCCATCCTTCTTCTGCACTCAACGTACCCCCTTTCCCTACTCCATGCTTCATTATGAACCCAGATGGGACCCTTTTCCCTCCAGCACCACCTACCTCTTCCCTTGTACCTCATTAGCCCATATCAACCCAACCCATGGCCAATCCAACCCCATCCTAGTGACTGATCCTTCTCAGCCTGTATCATGCACACCTGCTACTGTGACCCCTGACTCAGCATTTGCCAGGCTTCTGGGGGCCAAGGTCAAATCACAAGGTCAATGAACAAGTTATCCACAGGCAGGGATGTAAGGGACCCACCTTCCTCTGACCCTGACGCCAAGTCTCACTTGTGCTATGAGTCCCCTCCAGCCTTTTCTTCCCAACAGGTTAATGCTGTATAGGTAAGAAAGAAGGGCTGTCCTCACATACTGTTACATTCCCACTTAATACTCTCCAGAGACAGCCTGCATCCCTCACAGATAAGATACCCAAATCAATGTCCTCTATTTGCTCCATCACTGCTCACACCTCTCCCTGAGGCTTCTCATCCTGCACACACCTTCCTGCTAGCAGTCACACGTGGGCTGTCCTGGGCCTTCATTTTACACACACACACACACACACACACACACACACACACACACACTTTCAGCTGTCAACTATAATTCAGGGCCTTTTTTTTACTTTCTGCAGGGGCAAAAGTGATTCACACTCAATAGAAACCACACTTCGAATTGTAGATTCAAGTCTCTTCTCAGAGACTATCTTGGGATGTGCAGGCCCACCCCTCTCTCATGCTGGCAGCAGCCAAGTTAGGATTCCTGCATAGCCCCGAGGACATGGGGCTACGTCCCGGCAGAGTGAAATGGAACAGAAGAACTGAGTACATTCACTTACAGTATGTTCAGCTGATGATGAATGGATTTATTTCATCTCAGCTCCACCCTAAGTCAAGAAGCCCACTGACTCCAGGTACCCAAGGACTCAGCAGTACACAGTCTGCAGGCCCCACTAGGAAAGTGAAAGGGCCCCTTCAAGACTGTGCTACTGTGATCCTTCTCCTTACACCCTCTCCTAGGTTTTCTCCTTTTGTTCTCCTGTTCAAGGGGCTGAGGACACTCATCCCAAGCAGGTAGGATGTGTGTTCAAGAAACACACGTAGATCTGAACCGTAACAAGGCCAGGCAGGTCACAGGCCAGCTCAGCACTCTGTAGCTTTTGGTAGTCTTTCATTTTCCTGAGCTCAGAACCCTCGGAAGAGCTGGGAGTCAATGAGATGAGGGGAGACACAGCATAAGGGGACCCCTCCACCGAATGACTTGGATGAAATGAGGGGACCGACGGCATAAGGGAAATCCCTCCACTGAACAGAGAGATGAATGAATGTTGGTCACTCACACCCTTCTGTCATCATCCTGAGGAACGTCAAGGGCCTTTCTGAGTGCCTCTTATTACCTACATTATTGGATGGGGCTCTTTCTCTAGTGCCTGTCTGGTCCAGGCTGGCCTCCTTGGAGTAAATGATAGGTTTTGCCAAATGGGGATGTTGCTGTGGCCCAGAGAAACTAGCAGCTGATTCAGCCTGCAGGTCGCGTGAGGCGGATACAGCAGAGTGGGAGATCCCTGGTGAAATTCCCAGTGAGGTGGCGCTGTCTACAGCCCTGGCACACCTTGATGTGGGGTCATGCTCTGGCTGGTTCTCCAGGGACTTAATGAAAAAGAGTGACTCCAGAGCACTGGGCCAGTCTCCCAGACTAGCCAAGCAGTTACTGAGAGAGGCAGAGGAGATACCTGGGGGTCAGGTCCTCTCCAGGCCAGACTAGGTGGGTACAGCATGTGTGTGGGCAGCCGCTCTGAGTACAGGGTTGTGTAACCTGTGCTCCAGGGCCTGTTCACTGGGAGGGAGAAGGGACTCTCGCTGCTGTGTAAACACAGTTTGCAAAGGCCTCTGCGTTCTCACCCCTCTCCCGGCTCTCCAAGCACACAGAGTCGTGGGCTTATCAGGAGGCTGTCTGGCAGTTAAAAGATGTTTCCCTGCATTGTGAGGCTACATGGAAACCAAGGCATGTCAGCCCCCAGGACAAAGGAACTCAAGTGTTTGAAATGCAAAAATATTTTGACCTGGCTACATCATTTTTCAAAGGAAAAAAGTAATTCACGGCTCACAATCTACTTGCTAATTCACAGGAAGTCCTGTATTTCTTATTAATTCCCCAAGGCCCGCTTTTCTGTGTGAGAGGTCGTCTATGAGGGCCAGGGTGTGAGGGAGGTTTACGACGTCTCCTTCCACCTCTTCCTGTTATTTTTTCTTTTTAATACCTTGTCTTGCTGAATGAACACTCTGCACAGTGCTGTCCCAGGCCTTATCTCTGGGGTCCACACTGCTGGAGAACTTGAGGGAGGGAGTGAGTACACAGTAACTGCCTTGTGCTGGCAAGTCAGGAGCCAAGACCCTAAGACACTCAGTGTTTCACCCAGGTCACCCCATAATGGGGAGCTATGACTGAAGCGCCCATAGTTTTCATAGCCCTCTGTGAGCAGCCTCTCTTGGTAATGAGTACATCTGGGGAAGTCCTCGTCAGGGTTAGGGTTAGACTCACGTTTACCACAGTTCTTACCATCATTAACATACTATCATCTCACCACTATCAAGCTCACCATGATTATCACCATCATCACCACCATCATCTCATTATCACTATGTCCACCATCCATCACCACCATCGTTATCGCCATAACCGCTATCACCACCATCACCACCACCATCATCATTACAGATATCACCATAGACACTCTCACAACTACCATCCCCTGCCTTTGTCTCACTATGTGCCACAAACTTGTACACATAAACACCACAACTGTGGAGCAAGAACTGTTATTTTTCTCTATTTCACAGACATGGAAACCATGAGCTTAACAGATACGTTTTATGAAAACGTCTGACTTGCACGGAGTCCGTTGCACTCCTAAGTCCCCCGTGCCTACAGAATGTGTTTGCATCACATGTGATTTCTGGAGTGTGTCAGTGAGACAAACTGTGGCGATGAGGTGAACCAAGCTCCAGAGTGTCTCCCAGATGACAGGAGCCCATACTGCAGGAAGTCTTCCCACGGGCTACAACGGGCTACAGGACAGGAGGACCTGCTCCGGCTGGTGAAGGAGCAGTTTCCCTCTCCTTGGAAGGGGCTCAGTGGGATGAACAGAGAAGCCATACTTCCCTAGTGGAGTCCTCTGTGTGAGAGGGGATCACAAAGAGGAAAAAGGTAATGCTAGCAAGCAAGCCAGGGACCCGACAGGAACTAGAGCTTTGATGGGTGTTTGCGTTACATGCTATTTCAAAAACTGGGGGTTTAATAAAGAAGGCCAATCGGGGGACAGCCCTTTCTACAACACCAGGTGTAGGAAAATGGGGTCACAGTACAATGATTGCCAAAGAACAAGGAGGAGTGGAGATGGGATGTACCCCAGGCTTTAGGAGAGGCCTGTAAAGAACACAGGGTTCCTTTAGATGTGGTCCCTGGGGAGCCCAGGAGGTGGGCTGCTGGCTGCCAGGTCAACGCTTGTTGGGTCCTCTGGGCACAGTGGGTACTGAAGAGCCTGAGTCTATCTAGATCAGAAGCTTTCCCCCCCTCCCAGTGGGAACAGGTTGCCACTTTGTACCTGGCTGACCTTGGAAGAGTGAATGTACCTGTCCCAATCAGTTTTCTCATAAGTACACAAAGGAAGTATAGCTCCTGCCCTGCAGGGTAGCTGTGAGTCCCATAGAGGTCCTGAGAATGTGGCCTGAGAACAGGCATGTTGGCTTCTGCCACCACAGTCTCAGAGCCACCATGGGTGACTGCCAATAGAAAGGCAAACCCTACCCTGGCACAGCCATTGCAGAGTCTCGGCTGTGCCACCTGCCACCCCCAGCAGCAGACCTTCTCCTTTAGACCTGCCCTGGGCCTCCTCAGGTGAGCTGAGCAGGGAGGGACGGGGTCTTCCCTGGAGCCAGTTCTGTCTCCTGGGAGCTGCACATGGGCAGCCATGGGACAGAGGTGCTCCACGCCCCCAGCCCTTCCCCACCCCAGGCGGCCGCCAATCCTGCTCCCTCTGAGGTCTAATTTGATGTTCTCTTCCACCAGTTCTCCTCACTCCTGCCTCTGCACTGCTTGTCCAAAACAGAAGTACAAAGGGAGGAAAGCTATTCAGATCCCTCCTCCTCCTCCTCGATTTATTTTTACAGCTCTCTGGGGTGCCCATGCTTCAGATTCTCTTCCGATAATTATCTGCCCTTTCAGGGCCTTAGGAACCCAGAGTCCCCAGTTTGGAGGGCTAGAAGGAAGCCCTGGCCTGGCCTGGCCATGGCTCTCTGGACCTTCTAAGTAAACGCTGCAAGCACAGGAGCCCCTTCCCTCCTCACCCTGTGAGTATTGTGAAGTAGACTCTGTAGCCTTTGAGCCCCCCACACCCCACTGGTCTGTGATGAACACTGTGCCAGACTCTGTCTGGGTGATAATTTTCTGTCCCCGACAACGCAAACATTTCTGAGGCTAATCCTCCAGGTCTCAGCCATTGCTCAGAAATAACAGAGCCGAGGCTCCAACATAAAATAATACATCTTGCTTTTTATGACTTCATTTATCAACAGCACACTGGAGCAACATCTTGCTAACTGGGTGAGAAGAAGCTGTTGTTTGCCGGGCGCAGTAGGCTGATGGACGTGGGTGTCAGGGGGATAACGAATCCTGTTAGCATACAAAGAGGCCAAGGCAGAGAGAGGGTATCCGTCAGAGAAAGAAAGAGTATTAAATAAGAAAATGGCACATCATGCTGAATCTGTTAAATTAAGAACTGCGCTCCCTCTTACCAAAACCAATTTGTTATCCTTGCAGTTCCTCCCTGTACACGGTGGAGGAAAAGGAGCTGCCCAGGCAGGCTGGGCCTCCTGGCTCACTGGTGCCCAGGGGCACAGCCCAACCCATCTGCAGGTGGGACACTTCTGCCTCAAAAGTACAGAGCAGGGCCAGCAAGTTGTTTTAGCAGGAAAGATGCTTATTGCTAAGCCTGACAACTAAGTTGGATCCCTAGGACCCATATGGTGGAGAGAGAGAGAACCAAACCCCTAAAGTTATCCTCTGACATCCCCCATAGCGATGGAACACACATGCTTATGAGTGTGTGTGTGCTCTCTCTCTCTCTCTCTCTCTCTCTCTCTCTCTCTCTCTCTCTCTCTCTCTCTCTCACACACACACACACACACACACACACACACACACTAAAATGCAATTTTAAAATAGATTTAAAATTTAAAAAAGATTGCAGTAGATAAAGGCCATTTTAGAATCGTAATTGATCAAAGTGCACACAACAATTGACTGTGGCATGCCCAACCCAATCAATGCATCTACAACACGGGCCCCACAGTACACGTAAGGCTCAGAGGACATCACAGGAGAGGGGCAGAGAGAGTGCAAGACCCAGGTGTCTGCTTGAGATTGTGTTTTCTATATACGAGAGGGAAGCTGCACTCAAGAATTTTCAACAATGTGGTTGCTTAAACAAGACAGAAAAAACAACAGCAGCAGTTGACATGGTATGGGGCCTCGCCTCTAAGAGAGCTACAGGCAGTTAATGGTTGCTGAAGAAAGAGAATCAGTCTTCTTCAGGGGTGAGTCCCATGATAGGTTAGCCAATCCTAAGAGGTTGACCCTAAAGACACATGAGCAACACTGAATGATCTTAGCAGTTGTATTTTCCAACTTATGCACATGTATATGTAACGATTACAATCAGAGGGTAAGTAGCCATGAATCTGAGAAGTGGTAAGGTCACAGGAAGAGCTGGATGGAGGAGAGGTTGAGGAGACCAATCAAAGTACAGTACTCACATGCAAAATTCTTAAAACACATAAATTTCAAAAATTAAAAAGGGAAAAATCGAAATTAAAAATAGCACAAAGCAAACAGCTCAGGAGGGTCTTGGAAATGTGTCCCCATAGGGTATATTCAACTTGAAATGGGGTGTAACAGAAGACGGAGAAAAGCAGCGGCCCTCTGTGTACAGGACTGGGTTCTCAAGACCCCAACTCCAGGAGGGGAGAACCTTGGCAAATCAGCACCCCGGACAGCTCCCTATCCCCCACAGTAGGTGCTTACCAAGCGCTTGTCAGGGAAGGAAGCAAAGCTGGACTTTGCAGGCTGTGAAACTCCAGCATTCAAGGAATTCTCTGTGAGAGCCTGTCTAGAAGAGCTGTCACACACAATGGCAGCCTTCAAAACTCCGGAACCTTACAAAGTACCAGAAAGTTTTATTTTCTCAGTAAACCCAGTGTGACTCGGAACCCAAGATGGCTCTAGAACTTTCTGATTATGGGATGGGAGGCAAAGAGCTCTATGGGGCATGGCTGTAGAGACTGTCTGACTGACCTAGGAGTTTCCTATACCCCTACACAAAGTGTCTCCATCTAGCCCCAGCTGGCAGAATGTCACCCAATATCCAGGCCTCATTTGAAGGCAAGACAGAACTTTTGAACACGAAAATTTTGAACTCTGAAAGCCAAGCCAAATGACCATCACCACCAGTGCCAAGTATGCCCGCCCTGGGTCATGCTGCTGTGGTCAGCAGTGTGTGACACACAATACATGACCTAACGTATCAGCAATTGCAGCACACCTCATGAAATTATAATTTAAAACAATCCTTATTATATCACCAGGAAGCAGCCCGACATTGTGTACATTTCCTTCTAGCCTCCTCATACATGTACATCTGCGTGTGTGTGTGTGTGTGTGTGTGTGTGTGTGTGTGTGTGTGTGTGTGTGTGTGTTTCACACCTGGGTATAATGTGCCACTTTTTCAAAATCTTTGTATGTGTGTACATGCATGTGGAAGTCAGAGGTTAACATCAGGTATCTTTCTAACCAGCCCAGCATCCCTCACTGAACCTGGAGTTCACCAATTGGCTAAGATGGCCAGCCAGTTGACTCTAGGGATCCTCCTGTCTCTACCTACCCAGTGCTGGGATTATATAGGCACATGTTTCCAAACTGGCTTTTGTTTTAGGGATCTGAATTCAAATCTTCATGCTTGCACATCCAGAACCTTACTGACATAGCCATCTCCCCCAGCTCTTAAAACTTTTAAAAAAGCCAGGCAGTGGTGGCACATGCCTTTAATCCCACCACTTGGGAGACAGAGGCAGGCAGATGTCTGAGTTCAAGGCCACCCTGGTCTACAGAGCAAGTTCCAGGACAGCCAGGGCTACACAGAGAAACCCTGTCTTGAAACAACAACAACAAATAAAATAAAGACTCCTTTTCCTAACAAGTTTTGGTATATGGAAATATGAGTGACAGAGCTCCACACGGCTCCCCTCCAGTCCCCACCAGGGCTCCTTGACAGTTAACACACTGTCCCTGTTAGAAGTTACAGTCATATTTGTTACAGTTAATAAGCCAACATTGATACATTGTAATTGGCCCGAATTCAGGCTTACACTAGGGCTAACTCTGAGTAGAGCCTTCTCTGGGTTTGAACAGATGGACATGGCCTGGCATCTCTTGTCACACTCCTAGAGAGTAGCCCCTAGCTCTGGCCAACCTGTGTACCCTGGCCCTTTTCTAGTGAAGCCCAGTGTCACAGATATGGATCCTGCCATGCGTTCATCTGCTGATGGCTCCACTCACAGGTCCACATGCATTTGAGATTTCTATTTGTTCTTTCTGTTTCCATTCTTTGACTTGCAAGCCTTGTTTTTGATGTCAAGCTATCTAGATGATACTTTGGGGGCAGTGACCACTGAGTTGGTTGGTTTGGTTTATATACTCCGCTATCCAAACTTGCAACCATTAGTCAATGACAATCAGCCAGGAGCCACCCTAGGTCCCTTCTTTCCCAGCCCCAGGCACATGCTTTCCCAGCAAAAGGCCCTGGGACATCACTAAGATACACTTGGCATCTCCTGAAGCAAGTAGCCCATTTCCCCTACAAGGTTTGGAGAAGTCCTGAGTCTCCACCTAAGACAGTTGCTCTCAAGGTTAGGCATACACACAGGTCGACCTGAGCCCAGCAGGGACATGTGGGGGAAAGGAAGGCTGTGTGTGCTTCATCCTGTCTCTGCATGGGATGCATAGGATTTGCCTTGGGTTTCATTCTCAACAGATCCAGAAGGATGACCAGTGCCCTAGCTCGTGACCTGCAAACTAGCCAGATGTCAGCCCAAATACCACCTCCTCCAGAGAGCATCCCATCCATTTCTATGGCATACATAAGAGAGGCAGTGCTCATCTCCCTGGTGTCCTGCTGGCTGGGGCTAGTGTGGGCAGAAGTAGCCAGATGCTCTTTCTGTGCTCTGACACAGAGCCTAGCTACTTCTTCCTCTCCACCCCCGAGCCCCAGAATCATACACAGCAGACAACCAACAATGGATATTCATATCCTACTGGGTCCGGCCATCAGAGGAGAGTCATGCTCTACCGATGCCATATCCAAGGCATCCTGGCTTGTCTGCTTGAGTGAGTCAGGGAGGCTTTCAAGTCACCGGTTCCTAAAACGCTTTGTCATCTAGCATCATCATGACAATAACTTACCAATACAAGTACTTTCAATGACTCCAGCTCACTCAAGCTTGCCAGGTGCTGAACTCAGCTAGGTCTATAGTGCACAACCAACCACTCTGGCTTTGGCTGTGGAAGGGCCCAAACCGGCCTCACATCATGCCTACAGAGCAATACTGGAGCCTGTGGAACCGTCTGACACACATCTAAGAGTCCTTGCTACAACCTGGCTCCTGGCTAGCATCTGACAGTGTTGCATTGGCTCCTGTGCTGCCCTGTCTCCCTGCCCTCTGGTAAAGCGAGGTTAAAGATGTCTACAGGGTGACAGTAAACATGTCACAAGGCTCCCATTCTGTAAGTGGCCAACACAAGTGTAGATGCCATGAATGAGTTTGTATGGCACCTGGAACACAACACCTTGAGGGGGCCAGGGAGCTGGAACACATCATGCCTGTCTGCCCTTCCCTTTCCTGCCACTGCTGTGGCCCAGGAAAATCACAAATGTGATCCACAAGTTAGGGCTTAGACTCTGGGACAGCTGTGGCAGCTACACATGGGAACCCTCAGAGCAGGAGTATTAATAGTGGATGCAGGAGTCAGTGTTACCCACTCCATACATTAGTGGTTCTCAATCTGTGGGTCATGGCCCCTTTGGGGTCACATATCAGATATCCTGCATATCAGATATTTACAATATGATTCATAACAGCAGCAAAACTAGTTATGAAATAGCAGCAAAATAACTTTATGGTTGGGGTCACCACAACATGAGGAACCATATGAAAAGGTCGCAGCATTAGGAAGGTTGAGAACCACTACCTTAGAGGAATCAGCAAGCAAAAGTACTCTTGGGATGTCAGTGCCTTCTCTCAGGACTGGGCAGCCCCCACCCCCTGGCTACCCTCCCTGCACCTAGTACAGCTCTCCTCTTTTGCAACAGGTGGTTTCCTAGAACTGAAGGGATGACACGGCCTTCCACAACGGCCTGTCTCCTCCGGAGAACTCCAACCAACCAGGCAGCTCTTGTCCTGGGAAGCCTCCTCCTCTTCTTTCTACTCCAAGATTCCAGGGTCCACCTGAATCCTACCCGGAGACAAAGCTCTAAGGAGGTTCTGCCCTAAACAAACAAATGCAGGCGAGTGTGGCTTCTGATGCTCTCAATGGACCCCAGAACCTGTTTTCTGCAGTGCCGAGAAGCTTAACCTGCTCCATAAGGAGGAAACAGACTCAACTTCTGTATCCTGCTGTAAGACGTTCTTCCAAGAATGCAGGGATGTCAGACAGCATGGCATAGGCAAAATGATGGGCTGCAGGGAAGTGTTCAAGGCATCTGTGGTGCCCAAGCTGATAACCATCCTTGCTCAGCTATGCCAGCCACGTGGTGCCCGTCTGCCCAGAACCTGGAGCGTCTTCGTATCAGGCAGTGCAATGGAGCAGGTGCCTGGACGGCTGAAGGCCACAGCTGACTCTCCTCATCTAGGCTTATGACTCTGGACTTGGCTGAGTCCGTATTTGTGTGTTTAGGGCAGAAGATGCTAAAGCAAACCTCCAGCTGATATATATTTCTCTCCTAATAGTGTGGCACAATTTAATTAACTCAATATTGCACCCACCTGAAGATTACAGACCGCCTTTATTGACGCCTCCATCTGGCTCCTATAAAGCCAGTAATGCGGCCAATAAATCCTGTTCAGATCTGGGTACGGGAGGAGAGGCCGTCTCACTTGGCCGTGTTCCCCGGTGCTCTCTGGCAAGGGCTGCTTGGTGACAGTGACAGGGTCTGAGAACCCCACAAGGGTCACCTGTGTGCCCATAGATGCTGCTGGCTTGTTGTGAGGATGGGACGGCAGGTCACTGTGAATTCTGTGCTGAAGATGGGGAGACTCTGTCCTGGAGACAGAGGCGTTCTAAGAGGCCCAATGCTCACAGCCTGAGTTCAGACAAGCAAGCCCTTGCTTTCTCACCTCTAGTGAGGAGCTGCCATGGTTCCAACCTCCCAGTCTGTCCACTCTAGAACCGTGCCGGCTGCTCCCTCCACACCTGACTTAATCCCTGGACCTTGTAGAACACTGGGCCTATAATTATGTATTTTCAGGGGAGGACAATGTGGTCACAACTTCAAAGTTCAAAGTAAGAGCAGGGCCTGGTTCCTGCGTGGGGACGGGCGAGGATGATGGTTCCTACTCTAGGCCTCCAGGGGAAGGGGCCTCTGCTGACAGTTTCTGATGCCAGAGAAGGGTCCCCAGGGGCATCTGCTCTCCTTCCCTGCTTGAAACCCAGGAGAGGGTAGGGCCAGCCAGCTTCCTACTCCTGGCCTCCTCCAGGATCTTTACCTAGAGACTTTCCCAGAGATCCTTTGTGGACGCCACGTAAGAGGTTTCTGAGAAAGCAAAATCTGACTTATTTCTCACACAAAGGGAAAAATGAACACAGTCCCCCGACCTGCCCAACCCCGTGTACCTCCAAGCCTCCTCCAGTTGGCTGAGTGCTGTCTCAGCCTTCATCCGACATGCAGGGCCCTGGAGACAACACCCACGGGAGCAGGTAATAAATTACCGCCAGGAAATTAATTAGCTGCACCTCTGCCCACCTAATCTGATGGTTCAAGCTGATTTAAGGGAGCCTCTAGTGGGGGTGGGGTTGTGGTGGGGGGATCAGCCTCACCTCCACCCAGGAGTACATTTACACAATCATCACCAAGCTGGGGGCTGCCCATAACTCACTGAGGCCACGCTAACGGGCCATTAGTCACCCTTATCATCTCACAAAGGGGCCACAGTTCGAGGCCCTGCCCTAAGAAGCTAGTTCAGGTGCTGCAAGGGGGTGAGGTCAGAGTCCAGTTGGGGCCCCAAGCTGCCCTCGATGGGGGTGGCTAGAGCTTCTAAGGCAGCCCCTCCCCCAGACTGTTTTCTGCCTGTCACTGGAGAGAGTTCTGGAAGGGGCCTTTCTGGACAAGTCTCAAGTTGTGAAAGCAGCATCCTCTGTCCTGCGGGAAGGGGTGAGGGAAGAAGCCAGACAAGTAGGCTGGTTTCAGAGAGCCCCTGAGGGTCCCAAGGCCAGTGGCCCAGCCCCCTCAGGAGACGGGGACCCTTGGAGGCAGCACTTCCCGACTTTCTGCTGTCTCGGTGGCCCTGTTACACCTCTTCACTTTGCAGCCTTTGATTCAGCAAAATCAAGGATGCAAACTTCTTAGGAGTACTTAGTTTCCATGGCAACTGAAGCTGACCTCAACATTATTGTTCTCAAGAGGGGACTGACTTTGCTATATGTTCATTCACTGAATTAATGGACTCCCGGTTCTTTTATCAGCAACCCCAGAACAATGGAAAGAGAGACATGTCCTCAAAGGGCTTTCAACCACTGTCCAGCCTTTTGTCCCCGGCTTACTGCAACGAGGCAAGTCTATTCAGCCCGAGATTATCAAAATCAACTCGGGGCTGTCTCCGGGGCAGCTAAACACACTTTAGTTTCATAAAGACATAACTGATCCCACATGCAAATTAATAATTTCAATCCCAGCCTTTGTTGTGTTAGCAGTGATTTTTTGTTGTTGGTTTTTTTGGTTTTTGGTTTTAGGGTTTTTGTTTTTGTTTTTGTTTTTTAATAAAGAGTCTGTAGGGAAAATGCAGTACAGTTATGTACTTTGATGGGCTCTGACTGTGGCCAGCTGTCTGGTAAGGGCTGGAGAGGAAGAGGTTCCTAAGCTCACCTCAGTGACACAGCCCTCAGCCAAGCTATGGGTGGTGGTGGAGAGCCTTCCGGTTCCAATAAATCCCAGCCAGATCCTGACCTGCGGGTCAGTGCCTCGTTGCACAGCACCAGTGTGTGTCTGCCCACTGCCTCACCCTCCAGCTACACAGGAACAATATAAACCAATCCCTGGCCGCACAGCTCTTGTGAAGAACCGTCTGCAGAGGCAAACAGCTCGTTCGGTTGTGGCCAGGTTTAGATCTCAGGGTGTGTGACATCCAAATAATTGCTTCACAAAAGCCACTTGGTAGTTGCCTAGTTGCCTCGGGTCTCACTTCCTCAGCAGGCTGAGTTCACACTCCTGGCTCCAGTCATCCTTCACAAGTCCTGAGGCCTCTGGGCTTCCGGTCACCAGGGGCAGCTCATCCAGGACCATACGATGGGAAAAAGGTCCCCAAGCCAGTGGGAAAGACTATGCTTCTAACACCCAAATAATCATTTCACAGATTTTCATAATCATCAGTCAATCATCCTGTTTGGACCACTTGAGAGCTATCAGGTGGCTTTTATGACCTGTAGCATTTTGTACGAAATAATAACTGGAAGAGATTTATGGACCCATCGCTGACCCTCTCTATTAATTCTTTACCCTTTCTGTGCCTCCCGCCATGGCCCAGGAGTGCTGGCTGGGCCCTTCCAGACAGGAACCTTTCCAGGCCCTGAGTCCCAGTTATAATGGTACAAATCCCCGATTTCTTTATTTGGGGGCGGAGAGGGAGCAGAGAAAGGGAGGAAAGGCGGAAATAAAAATACCAGAGAAAAAGGTCACTTCCTTTCATTTGTGTTTTCTCCCAGTTGCCCTGTATTAACACCTCCTTCCTTTGCAAGATGCAGAAAGAAAACAAGATAAAGTGGGACAAAGGGAAAGGCCGTGGGGCCCTGTGTTTCCCTTTTCATATCACTGAAGAGATTGAATCAAAATTCCTTCGCCCGATACCATCTCCCCGGGTGGACTACACTCTTGTTAACAGATAAATTCAAGCCCTCCAGAAAGTCAAAGAATAAATTTAAGCCTTTGCCAAATGTCTATCCTATTGGATTTTGATAAGGCGGCCATTGAGCCTTAATAATGTCTTCCATTCATTTTCTGCGAGCCCTTAACACGGCTCTTTATTCCTCCCCAAAGCCTCTTCTCCCGGCCTTTTTATTACGGGCTCCGACGTGCTCTCCAGGGAGCCGCGCAGCCGAGTGATGGATGGACAGCTCGCTAGATTATCTCCCGCAGATGTTTGCTCTCCAGGAGCCCCGGGCTTCCCTCTAAGTAAACAGACTAAATAGAGTCGCCAGCAGAGGGGCAGCCCCAGAGGTCCTGGGTTCCACTGTGGGAAGAAGCTTGACTGGGTCTGACCACAGCTGAAGTGACTTCTGGGGAAGCTCAAGTGATGTGCCCCGAGGGCATGAAGGACAGGGGCAGAGATGGCACCAGGATTTAGGTGTTTGAGGTTTGGAACACAGGCACAGAAGCTGGGGGCATGTGGCCACAAGAGATGGAAATGTTAGGGACAACGGAGTCCAGAGGGATGCTGGGAGTTAAGAGACAGAGGGGTGAATGGGGTGAGCAGGAGACTAGGTCCAGTGAGGGACAAAGGGGAGCAGATTGGGGGGACTGACTGAGCCAGTGGTGGCTTTGCTCAGTGCAGGTCTGCACAGTCTTGAATGTGACTCTTGACACAGCTGTCCCATGTGTAGCCATGCTTGCCTGGCTCCTACTATGAATTCTGAATACATTCAGAAGAACGCGCTATCTCTGTAGTAACCGTTCTCCAAGACTTAATACTTAGAATAGCAACCTCCCTCCATGTCTCCTTCCTGCATCAGTGTCAAGGGCCAAAAGAACTAAATCAAGTCTGCTACATTTCACAGAAGCAGATGGAGGGCAGGAAATACATGAAGCTCAGAGATGATGGCAATTCAACAACCCAAGGCCATCCACACGCCCCTTTGCCCCATACTTCCCTATCATATTTTTAATACAAGTGTGCATGTCGTTGTGTAATCCAAACGTACACAGGTGTGTGTGGCATTGCCTCAGGAAAAGAGAAAAAAAAAGGCACCAGTATATACTAACCATAGCATCAAGTGACACATTTGTTAATGAGACAGAAACTTCCACCTAGACAGAAGTTCCAAGTCATATGTGTCCCCTATTGCCCCTAGGCCCTGGCATGAGACCCCCTTTGCTGCTGACTTATAATTCCCACCTTCAGTTCAGTCCCCTCCACCTTTCATTACTCAGGTCCAGACCTAAGACAAGGTTTTAATTCTTGTTCAGTGATCCTGGAGAAGCAGGGATGTCTGAACTCAGCCAAAGCTGGAAAACTTCTGTTCAGCAGCGCCTGGGGTACGCTGCAGCAGCTCCTCAGCCTCATGAGAAGCACCATAGAGCTTGGACAAGAGTCTCTAACTTCCTCCAATAGGGCAGAAGAAGGAAACAGGCTGGGATGGCCGTCGAGAAGCCTGCTGGGACACAGACAGCCACCCGTGTCCCCTTCAGGCTTCCAAGATGCTCCAGCCTATATGGAGGTTGGTCTGTTGGGGCCCCTGGTTCTCTGAGCCCCTCAGCCTGGCTGCAGCTTCAGGGGTGTCACAGGGATCTGCAATCGAGACAGCTCTGACCCCCAAGCATCTTCAAGTGAGTCTCTGGTTGTGGTGTACTTTACAACCGCCCCACAAGCAGCTCTCAGGATGTTCTGGGGCCAGGTTAGACACAACCTCTCAGAACCATACTTTATAAGGAAAAATAAAAGTACAAATCACAAACAGCATCCCCACCTCCCACCCCAGAGCAAGAGGAGAGTAGCCAGGCTCATTCCTGTCATCTGTGATTTTGTTTCCATTCAAAAGCATCCAGCACTTTCCTTTTCATGGCCCTTTACATTTGAACTTGACCTTTTGATCTCCTGCCTTAACCATTATACCCCAGCTGGGCAGCACACCCAAAGACACAGAGACAACAAGGTGGTCTCTGTGAGTACCACTCTGCCCAGCTCTGTTTGTGACACAGAATGGACTGTGCTTCTCTTTTCCACAGTATTTGAGACACAGAATTTTGCTCCAGCCCCCACCCTTTCCTTTCAAAAAACATAAATTTATCCAGAGAATAAAAGGAGGGAGAGAATCTGATCCATGGTACCCTTAAAAGGTAGAAGGATGGAGAAAGGAAAGGCCACTGTCACAGCTTCATCACCAAAATGCTGACTGAGGTTTGCCCGGGAGAAGGACAGGTGCCAGCCCTTGCAGAGAGCTCTGCCCATGTGTCTAGCTTAGTGTACATCAGGTCAGGCTTGTCTGCTCACTGGGGTAGCAGGACCCCTCAAGTGCACATTCCGGGTGAACAACACTGAGTGGACTGTGTGGTGCTGATGCAGCCTCCCCAGCAGCCTGAGCCGAGACCCCACCACCACTTCCAGGTAGCAATGTGTGAATGGATCTCCATGCCCACTTTTGTCCCTGGGCAAAGACGCCCAGTGAGGTGTTGCTTTAATTTTATGGGAAGATAGTGAACACAAAGACGCTTGTGTGACCATGTGCATTTTCCTGTGCACGCATGCGTTGTGAGCAACACCCGGTGACTGAGCTCAAGGAAAGCTCTGGAGCTCACTGGAGACCGTCTTCTCACCACTATGTAGATTGCAGTGTGAACACTTAGGTGTGTTCGCACCGCTGTGTGTGTGTGTGTCTCCTTGGGCCATGTGTATTTTCCCCTCCACATAGCTCTCTTGCCGTCTCTGGGTCTTTCAGAGCTGTGTTTGTTGACCAGCTATGATCCATCATCAGCCAGAAAGGGGGTAGACAATGCCCAGTTGAAGCTTTTCTTTTGCTTAATGCTTTGCTTACTTAAAGCGACGCTTGAGCCCTCTTTGGGAGTTAAGAGTGCAGCGAAAGGATCTGTTGAATCTGCAGCCCGTTGCGGGGGCCCCCCAATATTCTTTTCATGTGAGCATTCAGTGAAGACAGTTAAATAAACACAACCTGTCTTTATTTAGTTTCCATGTGTCTGTATGGCCTGCAGCATTCCCACGGGCCCAGGGTTGTCCTCTGTTCTCAAGAGCTGGGGTGGCTTAGTGAAGTGACCCCCTCCCACCACTTACACAGTGAAAATGAGTGTCTCCCCTAATGGCACATTTATAACTGTGTGCAGATAATGCTCTAATCACAGACTGCTTCTTTGCTCTGTAGCTCAGGAACAACCACATAGCTGTCCCACCAGGGTCTATGTGAAAGGGTACTGGGACTAAGGCAGGAATGACATTTGCCTACCTTTTTGATGCAGCTCTCCTGGGATGACACCTCTGTATCCGTCAGCATCTGCTGCAAAGCAAATTGGAAAGGGCTGTTAGTGGCTGACAGGTATCACCTTCGAGCTGCAGAGGGCTGTGAACCATGGGCAGATCAACACCTTGCCAGTGTAGAGGCAAGATCTCATGGCTTCCCTGAGAAATGAAGGGAAACTCTTTGTTGGGGACTCTTTTAGTTTTGCGTGTGTGTGTGTGTGTGTGTGTGTGTGTGTGTGTGTGTGTGTGTGTGTGTGTGTGTGTACATGTACGTGTGATAAAATATCCTGACCAAAAGCAACACTCAGGAGGAAAGGTTTAACTTGGTCTACAATTCTAGGTTACAATCTATTGTTTTGGAAAAGTCAAAGCCAAAACTCATATAGCTAGTCATACCATATCCACAGTCAAGAGCAAAGTGAATATGCATGTCCTTGATCATGTGCTTAGTACCCTTATTCTAACAGAAGACCCCCATTTGCTGGGGACTAAAAACACCCCTGAGAGGTGTTTCCTCCCTGCAAATGTCGTAGTTGGTTCTTTACAATTCCACTTCAGAGATGGTGCTGCTCTGCTGAGAACCCATGGCCCATTAGTAATAGGGTGAAGGCTGACACATCTTAAGACAGGCCGCCTTTGGTTGCCACCAGCAGGGAGTCCAGACCCTGAAAGTGACGCAGACTTGGAGCTCTGTCAGAAAACTCAGCAGAGCATATGTAAAAGACGGCTCTGCTCCAGGCGCAGGCATGGTCCTGTCCTGGGGATTCCAGTTTGGCTTGGTAGGCAGAGCTCAAGGAAGCCATGAGTTCAAGCTCTGTTCTAGGAGACAGCAGATGTGGGGGGAGCAAGCATGGGGCTCCTTATGTTAAGTCTGAGATGGTAGCATGTCACCTGCTCTTATTAATGTGACATGCCTTGGTAAGGAAGATGGCTCTTTGTAGCCTATGGGGGCCCTTCTTCAGCTTTGGTGCTGGATATCATGAAGGTGCCTGGTGGACCATAGTAGACCCTCACCCCTCTATCTTCCAGATACATCTGGCAGCAGAAGAGGGAAAGCACCACCCTTGGCTCCTCTTGTCCCAAAACCTCTCATACAACTTTCCTTGGCTCCGATCTGTACAGCTGTGGCATTTTACCCCACGTCTCCTCTCAGAAAACCACCAACCCTGCCTAGAGGGTTGGCACTTAAGTGCCCAGACACAGAGTGCTAAAGCTAAGCAAACTGACAAATGAGCACTAGAAACTGGACTTTCCCCTTCTGGACTGGAAGTCCAGCTCACAGACTCATGTTCGTCAATTATAATGTCATTTCCAAAAGAACAGGAACCAAGATGGAAAATCACACTTGAAAAATAAAATGAGGAGTGATGTCAAGCCCAAGGGCTTTCTCTCCCTCCCCTTCATGCTACCCTGAGGTGCCCATATGTGCCCGCACAGACCAGCAAGGGAATGTGGTACACCAAACAGGCTCTGCCTGGCTCAGCTGTAATAACAAGAGGCCATATTCTAAATGTTGGGAATTCTAACCAATTGGGAATTTTATGTTTCTTTTAATAAATTCTGAAAGTGTGGTTTGGAAAGTGGCTCTAAGTGAAAAGTGAGAGTGAGGCAAGGCTAGGTGAATGCCATGCAGGATTCATGCCAGCCTTGAGGAGACACCACCAGTGACCCAATGACGTGCTATGCTCAGCCTGGCTAGATTCTGCCGCATGACCAGCTGCAGAAGCCAGCCAGAGCTGAGCTGTGGACAGCTGTGCTTCTGTCTGTCCGCCCCCCCAAATATGGCTTCTCTTCTCACTCAAAGCAGGGCCAGGGAGGGTGGAGGGGATCCTGAGAGAGTGAGATTGACCACCTAACCCCTAGAAATGCCTAGAAGTCTGCACTCATGCTGGAGGCAAAGATCACCCAAGGAGGTAGGTCTCTTCCTGACACATGGGCATTCTATCCAAATCTGTCCCCTAGATGCTGTTCCCAGTGGGGACAGAGATCTCTTGGTTAAATATGTGCAGCGTAGTGGATCTGTGCTGCTGTCCACCCATGGTAGGATAAGGAACCAGTCCTGTGGGCCATTAGCTCTCTTGTCTTTTAATGGTCTGGCTTCAGCCAGGAGACAATTGGTATTTTCATTTTTTCCCCAGGAAAGTAATGCTTGCACTACACAGAGAAGACTAGACACAGCCAGGGCGTGAGGAGTCATCAGAAGGATGCTCCTTATAGAGACCAACTGTATCCTATATGCTTAACAGAGCAGACACTGCTCTGAACCTAGTGCATGTCTCCAAACTCCATCACTTTAGTGCAACCCAGCAGTGAGGAATTCTGAGCTGCTTGACCTAGATGGATACTCTACTTGGTCACCACATCCCTATTAGGATCCTTTCCTAGGGTCCCAGGCTTCAGGGACACATGGACACACACACACACACACACACACACACACACACACACACACACACACACACGGCTGAAAAGTCCCTGAGTATGTGCTGTGTGTGCTGAGCCTGTCAACAGACAGGTCACAGGAGACCATGTGATGTTTTAGGACCAGTCTAAGGAGCTTGTTTGGTGGCATTCCACAGTCACCTTGTACTAACACACTAACGTCAACACAGTGCTAGACACCGGAGAGAGGGCTGGGCACAGGCGGGGTATGAGGGTTTTCTGGCTGCTCTCCTGCTGCACAAGAGAGGCTGTCCTGGAAAGGGCGCCCACCCCAGCCCTGGGAATCCAAGCGTTCCTGTCACAGCTAAGCCTCCTGATGTGAAAGCTACAACTAGTGTCACTAGGAAATGTGGGGCCGAGGCAGGAACTGTGCCCTTGCATACCTGCCTGGTCTGCTGTGTGCTCAGTCAAGCTTCAGATGCCTGCAAGGGCATCAGCAGCCAACAGAGGTCCCTGGGAAGGGCTTATCACCTGTTCGTGCTCACTTTCACCGTTCTGGAGTATGTGGCTGCCTCTGAGGGAATTTTTTTTTTTTTTTTAAAGAAATTCCTTCCTCCTGGCAGGAAAAAGGTTGGCATCTTCCAGCCAACTCAAGCTAATGCCCACAGCTCTGTGTTCTTAAGCACAGATGATCGGCACTTTGGAGAGGGGATAACAATACCCCCAACAGAGTTGTTCAGGGAACTCCCCCCAACGCTGCATCTCTAGACTGCAGAGTCTCCAATTAGAGCCCTTGGGATATCAACAGGGGCCACCCTGGATCTGTGGGACCTCAGATCCATGGCTTCTGGAGTGGACAGTTCTCTACTGTCCTCGCACCCTTTCTGGATACCTCCTATTGCAGCGTGTGTCTCCTCTGATTTGGGTGGCTCGGACTGTGCCCTCTTCACGTCTTTCCAAAGCCCTAGGTCACAGAAAAGTAGCAGTACTGATGACTGCATTTACAAGGCATTGATCACCTGGGCCACCTTGCTTGCATTTGGGAGAACCACATAGGAATGGCTGAATGGCTTCTCCCCTCCCCCCCCCCCCCCCCCCCCCCCCGTCACTTGGTTGCAGGGGACTAGAAGCCTCTCTGTGATAGAAATGTCTCAAGTCAGTCAGAAGGCCACAGATGGAGTTTCTTCTCTGAAGACCATATTCTGAAAGCATGTCTCACTCTTCAGAACATGAATCGCCACCAGTGGAATGGAACCAGACCCCACTGAGAGAACATGGGGATAGATTGGTGGCGTGAAGTCTCAGCTTACAGAAAAGACAGCTGGGACTGCCGGTTCTGGGTTCCAGAAACCATAGTGGCCTTTCTATCAGGGGGCTGCAGATGCTGCAGAGGCCACCAGTGTCTCCAAAATATGGTGTCCCAGGCAGGGCTCCCGTCACCCACACCAGCTTATGCCCCACACCTTAGTCAGAAACCAGCAGTAATGTTCTGGGGAGCTGAACCTGCTTCCCATTCATAGGAGTAACTGGTATGTACAGCACTAGCAAGACAGCCTGTGTGTGGCCACACAGACTTCTCCCAACCTGCCTGTCATTCTTTAACTCAGTGGGAGGGAAACTGTGTCCCATAGACCTGTGGATGAGTTTGGTCCCAAGGAGGACCCTCATCAGAAGCTAAGAAGTAGCCAGGTGGGGTAAGTGCCCAGTTAACCCATCTGCTATGTCAATATGGGCCCTTTCATTCCCAGAAGGGTCGGCACAGCCATGGTGGTGTGACTACCTATCCTGGAGTTTGCTATCAGATGGGGACACACAGAGAGATATCAACAACCTCATCCACAACTCTTCAAGAGTCACCAAGTGAGAGGGAACAACCAGAGCCTTGTGCTTTCTAGGCCATGGGACCTGGCCGGCCTTGGGGACAGGAGCTGGGGCTCTGTTCCTTGGTCCTCTTCACACACACTTTGAGCAAATGCTCACTGGGCTGTGGGGGCTGCAAACTTGCACTGAGAAACTGTGAGCTGCCGAGGACCAGGAAAGTGCCTCGTGACAGGCTTCCTTAGTCACTAGTGCTGGATGAGGGCGCATCACGCCCTCAGAGGAAGCTGGCACCTCATGAGTTTCCAGAGCCCTCCTGCAAGGGGAGGTTTGAGCTGGGTTCCGATTTAATAGCAGCCTTGCCAGGTAGAAACATCTTTAATGAGGCCCTCCTCACCCGCTGCTGACCTTGGGTGGAGAAACCGCCGGACACACTCCGGAGCCTCTCAGCCTTGGCTTCCTTGCTGGCTGGGCTGCCGTTTACTGAAAACCCTCTTTATGTTGTTAGCTCAGCCCCAGCACACGCACTGCTGACTGCTGGCAGTGGCTGCCCCAGGCTCTCAACTTCTCCCCCGCACCCCAGCAGAAGTATTAGGTGTGTTTTGATTGAACATTTTAGCCAAAAAAGCGAGGTTTGACCTCCGGCATTTAGCTTCTCTCTCGAGTATCGGTGCCAGGATTTAGCTAAGTGGGGTTGCTCAAAACATCTTTTTTGACTCTTAAAATAAATACCCTCTGTTCTCCAAGAGGTCGGTGAAGAGTAGACACACACATACAGACATCTCATAGGCTCACAGCTCCAAAACTCTGGCATGTCCCCCAAGGGGGCCGACTTTCTGTTTGGTGTCACAAATGGATCCCAGAAGGCGTCTCTCCCTTCAAAGAATCTGGGAGCAGACCTATGGGAGGGAGCCAACATGAGCCCCAACATAAGGCCACTCGAAAGCCAGCCCAGCCAGACTGGGGAGCACGGTCCTGGCTTGCTTTGGGCTGTCCCCTAATCATTGCACACAGCCCATGTCTCTCTAGCCCATATTTCTTTCTTATCTGTTTTTGAAGTAGTTTCTCTGGATCTGAGGATTTGTGTGTGAGCCTAGAACCTTCAGGAAGTTGATTCTCAGATCTTTTCTTTGTGGGGAGAAAGACAGAGTATTTGTGATGTTATCAAGGGAGTGATGGTAGGGATTTCCAGATATCCCATCCTGGGCGTGAGCCTTGCTTGCTGACTGGAGGAGGCTGTGGGCTCAGGGACGCAGGGTTGTTTGGGGGATAAACTGAGCAGATGACACATGATGGCGGCTATTAACCTCCCTGTCATCAGTGGTGTTGACCTCTATGAGGCTTACCCTTACAGCAGGGTTTTCTACTCATAAGCTCAGAAGCTGAAGAATGGGATTGCATGGGGCTACCCTGATTAGAACCCAGCTAGCCTTTGAAGAGGAATACCCTTAACTCTTTCTGGGACAATGGAACATGTGCATGCATGCATTTTGAGGCTAATGCATACTGTTGGTAGAATCCCTCATTGGCTTAGAACTCACTAATTTAGCTAGACTGGCTGGTCAGGGAGCCCTAGGTATCCTCCTGTCTCCATCTCCCCAGCATGGGGATTAGAAATACGTACCACTATGCATGGATGTTTTTGTTGTTAGGTGGGTTGTGGGAGACTGAACTCAAGTCCTTATATCTATGCAGCAAGTACTTTACTAACTGAAGATGAAGTTCTTAAAGAATGATGTTCATCTCTCCATTCTCTTCCCATACCAACATCTTAAGTCATGACATCTTGCCTAATATAAATGGTGCACAAGAGCCTCATCGAGAGTAACTATGATGGCATCAGCAGCTGGTCATCTTCTGGCTTTTCTGGGATACAACTCCTTCATGTAAAAGCCCAGAGGCAGCTGATCTAGGCTTTATTACCAGGAAACAGAACAGGGGGAGTCGAAAACATAGAAGGAAAGGTAAGGAAATGGCGTCAGGCAGGGAACATTGGAGTGTGGGCCTCTGTTTCTGTGTTATATGGGCTTTGCAGGGACAGAGTGGGCAGGATAGGCACCTTTGAAGAAAACAGTCATGTGTCCCTCCCTTCTGACAGGTCCCACACCTGATGCCTGTCCAGATCTCCCGAGGAGAGGGACACTCCCCATAGCTGGAGCGTTGGCCAGAGCTGAGTTGGGACACATCCCATTGGCAGTTCTAGTGGGAACCCTGAGATGTTCTGAATCCCCAGGCCAGTCCTGGCTTCCAGAGCAAAGGATCTGGCCATGTTGACACAAACTCCTGTGCTCTCAGCTGGGAGAGTGGGGTCATATTTATTTATTTATTGCATTTGAAAAAAAAATCAGCCTGGCCGTGTTTGAGCTGTAGAAATGATTTTTTTTTTAAGAGTGGTGGACACTGTTTTTAGCTTTTATGCCTAAACAGATACTTCTCAGTTCCTTCAAGTGAGAGCTGTCTAATGAATGGAGGCTCTCTCTTCCCTCCTAAGAAAAATATTTACACAGTCTAGCGCAGCAGCAGGACTACAGGCAGCGGAGGACCATGCTGGAGCCCATCCCTGAAATGCAGAGAGGTCTCCATGCCTGTCTGCCCATCTGCACTCAGCCAGTCCTCCTCTCCTCGGGGGCATTTCCTAACTCCCTACTAGGGTTCCGTCTGAGAGACCAGTCCCATGGGAATGCTGACATCACCCTACCTTCTAAAGCCAAAGACCCCGGGCAGCTTGACCCTGGCTCTGTGTGAGGAGAGGTGCCAATCTTCCCAGAAGTCTCCCGTGAAGCCCACTCCCCATGAAGGGTATGGTAGAACCCATACCCCACATCCTTCATGACTTGGATGGGGTGTGCCCAGCCCTCTGCATGGTCTGATGGGGCCAGTGGGACTCAGTCGTGTGCCCAGACATTCTTCCTCAGGCATGGGCTTGCTCTGTGCTGCCAGGCCAGCGCAGTGGTGCAGACCCAGAAGCTGGGCACAGGTTGGCTACCCTCAGATGATCCAAGAACACTCTGTTCACTGGCAGTTCTGGGTCTGTGATTGCACTGTGGGGACACCTTGTCCAGTAGAAGCTGCCCCTAGTGCTTGTGGCTGCCTGTTGGGGAGTGATCATATCTCCAGGTTATGGGGTCTCTGTCTGTCTTGGGTCAATATCCCTTCTTACCCTTATCTGTGGGCAGCCATGGAGTACACCTCTGTCTACACTGCCTCACAGAAAGTGATTTGGAGTTACTCCATAATGCACTGAAGAGCAGCTCCTTCACTGCACTTAGACCAACAGTTAACATGAACATTAGCAAGAAAGGCCAGTGAGCCTGGGCTTTTCCTGACACAGAGATCCTGGGGTAGGGAGAGGAGAGCAGGGGCAGGATTGACATAGGGATCCTGAGATAGGGAGTAGGGGTGAGCAGGAATAGGATGTAGCAGAGAACTAGCAAAGGTGGAAGAGGGGCCAAAGAGCCCCCTCCCACAAAGACAGAGACACTGCCTTGCTGGAAGGCCTGGAGGCTGGGCTGGGGAGCTGGGATTTACTTAAGAACCTGGGCAGCTGGAGCCCCAGGCCTCTGCAGGACCTGACACCCTGCTCCTGAGGCTGTGGCAACAAGCAGGTATAGTGCTCTTTCTTTGAATTGTCTCCTGCTTGAAGCTCTACTATACCATGGCAGAATGGGGGTTGGGCCTGGGCTGACCACCTGCTGGGAGGGGGTTGGTATTTGCAAGGACTTTCACTTCCCACGCATACAGTTGTCCTTCTGAGGAGGAGGAGAGGGACATGGATTGGCCTCTCCTCTCCCTACCCCAGGATCTCTGTGTCAGGAAAAGCCCAGGCAGGGCTTCCTAAGCCTCACTCAGTACCTTTACATACAGCTACTCCAATCAGGAGTTTGGCTCTCCCCTGAGGGGAGGCGATCCTCCAAGGTGTGACCCCTCTCCATACAGGCAAGGCAGCATTCCTGCTCAGCTTCATTCCACAGGTGCTGGCCAGCTTGGGGGTCCCTCCACGCAAAAGGCTTTGGAGATCTTCCCACTGTGTACCCCCAGAGCACCAATAAATGCTGGGAGGCCCCACTGTCTATGCAGGCACGCCTGGCCACCAAAGTCCTGGATAGTGGTTATAGCCCAGGAAGGGGGCACTGGTGGACAAGTCCACGTGAGTGCAGCTTGGAGGAAGAAGTTAGCAACCATGGTAGGCTCTGGTGCCCTTTCCCTCCCAGTGAGCTGAGGTCCAGGGCCAGGAGAAGGGTCAGTGTAGGGCATGGGCTCCTGTGAGTCCAGAAGAAAGACATTCAGATCCTGTGAGGCTCTTGGCAGATGGCTTCTTCCTCCTGCTTCCAAAAGACTGATGTTTGCAGAGGAAGTGCATGTAGATCATATGAGTGGGTGACAGGCGGGACTCTCGGTCAATGGTCCACAACAAGCAATCATTTTCAGTGTGAGAAGGGCTTGTGTGTTCATCTAAGAGGCTCTGACATTTGGCTCCAGGATGGGACACACAGCCAGCAGTGAAGAGGGAGTCAGAGCTAAGTCTGACTCCAGAGCATTCATCCTTCTGAGGAGTTAGGCTCTGGAGAACAGACCAGAAACAGTAGGAGTTGAGTAACTAGGGTGGGTGGGGGCCTCACCTCAGCTGCCACAGTACTAATCCAGAGATGCCCTGCCTACCTGTGATGGGGACTTGGTATGGGTGAGAGCCATCAGTCCCAAATGATCAGAAAGTTACCTTGGCCCTTGACCCTTGTCCTGCGTCTCTCTACCAGTGCTTACCAGCCCCAGTGAAGGCCAGCAGCAGTTAGACTGCTCTAGCTGTTCTAGCTCGAGCAGTTACGTTACCCCAGAGGGGAAGAGGCAAGGGGCAGAGAAGGAACCCAGAAGCAGGGATCTATCAGGCATGAGGCCCCAGAGACACTAAACAGCCATGGGCTTAGGTCTGCAGTGCCAGCCACTCCTGGACACTGATGGGGACCATGAGAACCTATGCTGCCACAAATCGTAGAGACAGGTCTAGCCCTATAGGTCCTTGATGGGAGAATACATGGAGCAGAAGCATCAGTGTGCCAGAGATGAGCAGTGGGTATGTGGGAACATCTTCCGGCAGCCACCTGACAGACTAACAGCCTCAATGGATGTTCTATACACACAGCATGACGTGTGGAGACAAGTGTGTACCTCACACCTGTCCCCACATGTTCCACCTTATACCACCATGACCTCCAAATGTTCATCATGGCTGTTATTCCATGACAGGAACATTTAACCCAAGATCTGCCCTCTCAGCAAAGGGCTAACCACTCAGACAGAGGGACACAGGTGAATCTGGCAGACATTACGCTAGGTCCAGGATCAGCTCAATGATGTAGCATTTATAGGAGGAATCTGGAGTACTCAGACTTGGACAGGGAACAGAAGGTGGCTGTAAATGTTCTTGCAAGTTCCCAGAGACAAATTTATGGAAGTAAGGGAGGCTCCCTGCTGTCTGAAATCCCTCCTGCTCCAGAACAGCCTCCCTGCATCCATCCATCCTTCTCTCCCTTTCTTCTTCTCTTCTCCTCTCCTCTCCACCTGTCTTCTCTTTCCATCCCCCCTTCCTTTCACTCTTTGATGCTATGGATGGAACCACATAAGCAAGCACTCTGTGCTGACCTGCACTCCCAGCCCCAAGAACAGAAGTCTGTGTCAACTGCAGACAGGAACACCTGTACCTCCTTTCTTTGCTCACTCCCAGTGGCTTGCACCAGCCCTGCACACTATCCATCACAAACCCAGAGCTATCTCTCTCGACTCACACCCCAGGACCCTCTTTGCCATTCTCCCATCTTACTTCAGAGAGCTCTGGAAATCCTCACATAAGCACACGACATCACCCGGGGCCAGAAGGTGGTTACCACAGGTACCACCAGGAATCCATGATGACAGCCCCACAGAGACCCACAGTGGTCCTACAGACATTGCGCCTTATTGTCTCCCGAGGGCATTTTGCTTCCTAGGTAGGAAAAAACAAATCATCAGGCTAACTAATGGCTCCACACAAACATTTATCTTTTATTTTCAACCTTTCTAATTATAGAAATAACCTTGATATTGATAGAATTATATTAATGCACTTCAACCTGACCCCACTTATCGATGGCTTGTTTGTTAAGGTGATCTTTAATAATCATAAGTGAATAGAAAGCTCATAGATCTCCTGGGATGGAGGCTCTGTCATGCAACAGCAGCGCCCAGAGGCCCTAGGGGCTCAACCCCTGGTGTTTCAGCTCTTCTGGAGCTGTGGTATAACTTTCTCACTAGGGTTCGAGACAACCATTTATTATCTGGAGGTGAGAGTGCATCAGAGTGAAACAAGTTTAGATCCCCTTTAAAAGGGCAAACAATGGCAAAAAAAAAAAGAAAAAAAGAAAAGAAAAGAAAATGTTTGAAGCACAAGCTCGAAGTCCTGAGTTCAGATTCCCAGCAAAAAGGTGGGTGCAGAGGCTGCAGGGACGGCTCAGCAGTAAAGAACACTCACTGCTCTTGCAGAGGACCTGGGTTTGGTTCCCAGTGCCCACATCAGGCAGCTCACAATAGCCTGTAACTAGGCTGAGGCTCTGCTTTAAGAAGCAAGGTGGAGAACAATAGAGGCAGATACCCAGTGTCAACCTCTGGCATCTAAATGTCGGTGCATACATACTGCATTTGCAACCACAGACTCTTGTGCACACACATGAAGATGTACACATACGCAAAAAGAGAAAGGGGGGCAATAGTGCATGCTGGAGATGGAGGAAGACCACCACCACCACGGGTGTTCCTATTATAACCGCCCCCCAAAATACAGTCACAGTTTCTCCTCATCAAGTTCTCACCTGCATCAGTTTGCCCAGGCTCACTTCTGAGTTCCACAAACTGGCAGCCAAGGAGGCCAGCTGTACCACTGTTCCCATTCCCACCTACAACAAAGTGGCAAGGAGACTAACAGCTCTAATGGCTCCCCAGTCCCCAGGGCCACTTCTGGGTCCTACACTTGCTCTCAGGAAGTATCCCATCTAGGCCAGAGAATGCAGAGACTCAGAGAGAGGTTGGGGCTCATGCCCAGCGGCAGACAGCCGACTCCACCAGATGTGCACAGAGCTACTATCTCATTCGGCCTCCATGGAACAGGTTCTATTCGAAGAAACAAGCAGGAGGGGTGTAAGGAGGCTTGTCTCTCACAAATGATGTTTTCAATCTTCTCGGAGAGGACAACAGGGCAGCAGAGCCCCAAGTGTCTGGGTTTGGTCACAGCTGCAGTGCTAACTTGAGACCACTGTGGGAGGGGGTAGAGGGAGGCCGCCGCCGCCGCCAGACAAGACCACACTTTCTTAATGGGACCCAATTACAGGAACAGCTGTATGTGTGTGTGTGTGTGGGGGGGATTCTGTGCAGGGCTGAGAAGTTCCAGCCTCAGGGATCTTGCAGAATCCACAAGACTGTGGCTGTAGCCAGGAGCCCTGGGGCTCAGATCTGCTCTTTGGGATGGGAGAGGTGGGCTTGTCTCACCCCACTCTGCCTCCATTTCCCAAATGAACTCCTGTGCTCCACTTTTTGCCTAGTCCGGATCAGGCATGGTAAAAATGCTGTGGGATTCTGCAGAACTGTCCAGCCCTGCTGGACTTCAGCAAGTGCACCATGAGGCTGCCTGACCTCAGAGGTTCTGGTGTTTTCTCTGCCTTTTTCCCCGTGTGGAGGCTTCACAGAGCTGGGAGAGACTAACAGGGCTGGGACAAGATACCTGGCTCAAAGTCACTTTGCCCATCCTAAGACCAGTAGTACCCTCTGTACATGCATGCCCTTGGATGGCCCTGTGACCTCTCTTCTGCTGCTGTGGTATGGGATGACAGGCTAGAAGATGTGTTGAAGCTGCCAAGGGTGATAAAGAGATGCCATTGTAATAGTATTACCAAAGATGGACCTGCTTCTGTGACTGCTAAAGCTAAGAACACCAAGCTCCAAGGAGGTCATCCTATCCCGGGGACATGGAGCCACCTCGCTGTCCCAGCACTGGGTGGGGCCAGCTACTCTCTATGGCTCATAGGTCTCATCCAGCCTGTGGTCTGTTTGGGTGCAACCTCTCAGATAAGAAGCCTGTTTAAAAGTTTTAAAGGAGCACAAGATAAAGAATATGTGCAGGAAGCTGCATACGGTTAACCCTGGCCTATACCACTGCCCGAAGGATGGCAGAGGTTAAAGGTCTCCTATAATCAAGACTTGAGCCAAAAAGTAGGTGCGGCTTCTTAGTGGCCATGCAGGATGAGGTGGCTCCTAAAGACAAAAATCCCATGCAGAAAAAACAACATGAGCTAGAGCTCCTGATGCCTTTGGGCTTGCTTGCCTCTGGGAAGGTGGGAAAGAGTGGATTAGGAGCCTTGTCTTAGCTGCTGTGAGACACCTGATCTGGCCGGCAGCTGCTGGGACCCACCCAACAGGACCTGGAAGACCACAGTTCCCAGCTGCAGCCTCCCCCGAGTAAAGATGGGAAATGGGAAGCAGTTTGCAATGCTGCTCCTCCCGCCCCCCACCCCATCTCTCCCTCCCTTGTTTCCCAACAGGGAGAAGCACAATCATCACAAGGGAAATCCCAAAGTTTACCTGGGGTCACATGATTCTCTGAGATGGGGAGGGAGGGCCCTTCTTCAGGCCAGGTCTTGTAGTCCAGAGGTCAAAACTGGTTGAGGCTCTGGCCTAGGTGACCATGGAACTAGAAGGTGGGGCTTCTTGTTCTCTACCCTGAAAACAAGTCTCAGGGAAGCCCTGGGAACACTCAGGAATCTGGAATGCCTTTCAAAGGGACCTCCTGTCATCTCCTTGAGGAGAAATGTCTGCTTGTCAGGTTGTTACAGTGAGTTATGACAGGTATCCCTGTCCCTTCTCAACCCTCGTCTAGAGAATCCAATGGGTAAATGCAAGTGTCACCCATGAGTTTCATTCTGTCACAACCTTGTGGGGGTCCAGGGATCTAGGACTGCTGCAGAGAGCCAGGATTCCTGCCTCGAGACTTGACATCAGAAGCACACAGTTAATATCAACCAGACACGTAGGGCATTCATGTCATGTCCTGGTGTAGGGAGTGGCTTTTACTCTTTGCCACCTTTCTATGCTTCCTGATGCTTCACCAAGGTAGGATGCTGCTCTCTAGAAGAGCCTGGGAGCACAGGCATGTTCCACCTGCTGCCCATGTGCCATAGGAAAACACCTATGCCTGCAGCTTTCCCTTCTCTTTCTAGTTCTGAAAAGACAAGACCCTTCATTCTTCCTTCCCTGGCTTGTCTTCAGCTGCCAGAGTCAGAAGGCACACGTGGGAAGAAGCCAAATGAGCTGCTGAGTTCACAGACCTGGGGGTGAACGGGAATCTGCTCTGCCCAGCCATCTCACCTAGTGGCATGCTGCAGTGGGGTTGCCAGCTAACGTGACAATCACCATCTGTCTGCAGACAGACTGAGAATGACCCCTGTCAGCACAGGAGGAGGACCAGCTCAGGGCACCTGTGACATGCCAAACCTCTAGGTCCTCTGCATAGGCCACACTGTGAGTGACAAAGGTCTCAGGAACATGTCGGTCTCTTCTCTGCATGGCTCAGAGCTCTGTCTCTTGTCACCTTTGTGTGCATGGAATGACTGTTCCTACAGCCAGATGGGCCAATCTCCTCCTAAGGACATAGTGGAAATGATATATCCAATCCAGAAAAGGCATCTGAACCAAGGAGGCTCAGCCTCAGGGAAAGATGTGCTAGGCACAGACAGGGTTTGCAAACTCTGATCCCGGAGCCAGGAGAATTTGTTTGGCTGTTTACTTGTTCTTCCCCAGGACTGAAAAGACAGCTCAAGTCTGCCCAACTGTGAATCATGAGAGAGTCTGGGACATATGGCCAGAGTGATAACACCCCAGCATGCTCTGTGCCAAGAGAGATGGCGAGGGGTGCCCAGGAAATCAGAGGTGAGTGTGGAAGGACAGAGTCTAATGAGAAGACTTTGCTGGTGGGGGACATCTGAGCAAGGACACTTGAAGCCATCAAGGTCCAGACATTTTCAAAGCCTTGGGTTGCCTCCACCTGGTTTGGCTCCACAGTTGGACCAGCTGCATCTTCTAAGCTCTGGGAATAGAGGAGGGAGCCAATCAAGGCTTTGCTTCTGCCTCTCTTGTCACACCCTCTCAGCCTGGCATGATCCTCCTCCTGGGAGCTGGCAGAGGGGCCACAGCAATGGAGAGCTCACTGGGAGGTATGTAGAACTGCCTTTGTTCTTCACAGCCGTCTTGTTTGTTTTAGTCTAATGGTGCTAATTCAGACGAGCTGCTACAAAGATGCTCCTGGTCTTGCTATGGGGTCATGTCCAGATAAATCATCCTAAGCTGAAAATATCACAAGTCAAAAATGCATTGGCTACACCTCCCATTCTGAACATCTCAGCTTAGCGGCACAGCATAGCACACTACAGAATGCCAGCTGTTTCCCTGGTGACTATACAGCTTCCTGGGGGCATTGGCTGTCCCGCACCATAAGAAAGGATCATACTGTGTGTAGCTGGCCCAGAAAAAGATAGGGGGCAGAATTCAAAGTTCAGGTTCTGCTGAATACACAGTGTTTTGTGTCAGCAGAAAGTTGAAAATTTTTAAGGTAAATCATGACTTGTGAGGGACTACCTACGGGCTACCTGGTGTTTTCAAAGTCACCTCTGCAGAGTAAAGCAGAAGCCTCCAGGATGAGGCATGCTCATGGAGAGAAACAGCCCACACCCCCTCCTGAGCTTGTTCCTCATCTCGGAGCACGCTTCCTGTTTTGTGTGACCCGTGAAAAGATTGCCTTTTGTCCTAAAGATCATTCCTGATGGAAACACATACTCAGATAAAACTGAAAGAGCTGAATACAGCAGGAAGCTCACACCTCCAAGCACACTGGAAGAAGGACACACCCGGTGCTCAGGTGCACTCACGGACTCTAATAGCGGCGGCGGCTTCTCCTCCTCCTCCTCCTTCTCCTCCTCCTTCTAAAATTATGTATTTCTTTTCATTTTATGTGCACTGGTGTTTTGCCTGCCTGTATGTGAGGGTGTTGGAGCCCCTGCGCCAGGAGTTACAGACACTTGTAAGTTACCATGTGGGTGCTGGGAATTGAACCCAGGTCCCCTGGAAGATCAGCCAGTGATCTTAAGCACTGAGCCTTCTCTCCAGCTCCTGTATTGGTTTCCTAACCACTTGCAGGAAAAGCCCCCAAGCTGGGGCCAGTACCTGCCCTCCCAAGAACTTGGGCTCTCCTTGAAGAGTCTTACCATAGGGCTACTGCATCTTGCTTTTCTAGTATCTTACGGTGACCTTGAGTCTGAGGCCCAGTGAGACTGTGTGTAAATGTGAGCAAGGGGCTGAGGACTCTGGTCTTGGCAATTTACCAACCAAGTCTTTGGGCCCAGAAGTCCTTTCCGCACTTGCTTCTCTAGAGGAAGGCAGATCTGGCCACGGTGACTGCCCACACCCTGGTCTGCTCGACCCAGTGCCTCCACTCAGCAGCTCTGTGCCTGAGAGTCACCACAATCTTTTTACCCAATTTTCCAGCTGAGTTGACTGAGGCCGGTGAAGGTCAAGGAGCTTGCCCAGGGTCACTGAGTAAAACAGCTTAGTCTGTGGCCTTAGGACAAGGATCCAGGACCCTGGTCCTGCCCCAATCGTACAACTCTTTCATAAATAATAGGAGTAACGGGACTGCACTTTATGTACGAGAACCAACTCCCCGCGCGGCCACCAGGTTTGTGGCCAGGCATATGCTCCAAGGCTCACAGGCCAGAGGCAAGGTGGGGATACAAGCGGCGGGAGACAGGGGCTTGACATACCAATTGGCTCTCGCAAAGGCATTAATTTGTAACAGACGCGCAAAGAGCTGGAAAGAGCGCAGGACGTTCCGCACACGCGGCAACAGCTGATTATTCATCGCTGACAGTTATTAGCCTGTTATTAAACGTATGAATTGCCTCTTTCATACCACACTGCCTATCCTTAAAGAGCTTTATGAACTAACATTAACCAATCCAATTAGCAAAAGACACTGTATTTGTGTAATTAGTAATTTGAGGCTTTGTCTTGGTCTTACAGAGAAAAGGCATTGGCTGTTGATTAGCGCGTAACATCATACAATTAGGAGAAGTGGTCGGAGATTAGTCGGAATGTTCTTGTTCCCCAGGGTCCCCGTTAAGGGACCTGGTCTTGCTAAGAAGCGCTGGGGGGTTATGTTTGTGGCATTTAAGCGGATCCAATTGCTTCCTCCCTTGTATCCAGGCTCCTCTATGCCGTTGGCATGGCCTTCTGCGTCAGGAAGGGGAAATATTTGTTTTTGTTATAAATTTAGAGGCTGAGTACAGTAAGGAACCTTGTTATTAAATGCTCCAAGCCCAATCCTGCAGAAAATCTCAAAATCCAACTTTGAGTATTGATTGCAAGATTTTTTTCTAATCAGATGCCAAAAGGAACATTGTGGAGGGAAAGATGTCTCAGGCAGCCCTTGCCAAGTGGCGTTTCTGTTTATGTCTCTCAGTGAGACACAGAGCCGACCACGATGGGCCAGATCTCAGATAAGAGCACTGGCTGGCTGGCTGCTGCTTCAGGGGTCTTGAGTGAGACCCTGGGCATGTCTGCACAGCACACCCCAGCAAAGAACCACATAAAGAATGGTGCTGAGACCCCTGGCTGAAAGATGTGACTCCAGGTGGTTCACCAGAAAGCCCTGTGATGCAGATGGCATTTCCACGTTCCCCTTGGATGCCTCTAAATTTTATTAGTTTATAAAACTACAGAGTGAGTTCCACCAGTCTGAAGCAGCTCCCTCAGAACTTCTTGGCAGATCAGAATTCTGAGCAAGAAGGAAGCTTGTCCCAGCTCAAAGTTAGCTGTGTGAAGTCTTACCTGTAGTTACCTGAGCTACTGGAAAAAAGGAGGAAGCTGGTGTTTCTATGTCCTAAGAGACTGCCATATACTGGCCTCGTCAAGACAGCTCTGGCCTTTCTTAGCACAAGTTCATCAGATTAATGTCTGTCCTAAAGTACTTGACAGGGACCTGGCTTACCATGGGGGTCACACTGAGCCATAAGCATAGGTAAACTGGCCCCCATCTAGTTAGATATGTTCCTACAGAGGTGAAGGAGTTGTCTACAGTGGGATGCAGCTGCTGTGGCTCTGTCTCCTCCGCGCCCACACATCTGGCTGTCATGGTGGCTCCAGGGGCTACAACTGCAGGGTTTGTGCGCTGTGATCTGACACTTTTGAGATGGAGTCTCTTGATAGAAGCCCAGAGGTTTGGGCCTTGAGCGGATACCATTACTGGCTTTGTATAAGTTCAGATAGAGCCTTATTTCAGGCCTTCAAGAAGGGTGCATGTGCACAGAAATGTGCACGCGTGTGTGCGTGCATGCCTGCGCGTGTTTCCATTCCAACCAAAAAGAAGTTGCAAAGCCTCATCCCTTATCTGTGTCACTTTTCCCTCCCTCTGAACACTTGTACACACCAACATGCAAGCCCCACACTGTGCATACCTAAGCAACGTCTCTTGGTTACTCTTTAGAAAATACAGCCTTGAAGAGTAAGTACCCCCTCCACTGGACCAGAGGCAGCTGGGGACTGGTCAACATGGGCACTCACAAAAGGCAGGGCTAAGAGGAGACCGGGTGCAAACAGCTCAGAAACCTCTCCAAAATATTTGGGTTTGTCAAAATCCCAAACCGCCGTTTGCCAGGCACTTTTCCCGCTAGTGTTTGAGCCCGCGGGTATTTTAAAGGAAATGAAATCCGTGTGTTTCTGATTTATTTATACTTAACTCATCAAAATGCTGTTTTAAAGAGCTATTTTGTATCCAAAATGCCCTTTATGCTTTTTTTCCCCTTCCAAACTAAAAGCCATATTCTGCCAAGCATACGTGACCTTAAACTCTAACGTTCTCAAGGTTCTTTTGAAAATCAAGTTCCTGATCCAAGCAGACCTGAACTGAGACCAAAGGTGCCCTCCCATCCCCTAACCCCCACCCCTGCCCAAGGAGAGACACAATGGTACAGTGTGGGAGCAGCCTTTATCTTTGCCTCTGACTCCACCAGAGTCCCCAGGTTTTGACTCCAGCAGGAGGCAGCAACTTCTCTGGGGACAAGAATCTGAGAACCAAGTCCTTAAGCCTCCCCAAGAGCTCCTGCCTAGCCCAGCTCAGGGTCACCTAGACACGTCCCTGCTTCCCCTGGAATTCTTTCTCTGGTCCTGTGGGCATTTTCTATGGCCCATATTGCTCAGCCTCACTGCGATGATGCCTCACGAAGGTGAGCAGACACAGTTCTGAAAGTCTGAGTTAAAGCAGACCAGAAATGTGTTTTTCCTTCTCCAAGAAAAGAAAACAGGAAGCTCCAGCGCAGCCCAGAGCAATGTGTGGGGAGGTGCAGGGAAGGAGCCACACCTGACGGCAGGGGAAAGCCAGGCTACAGCCCTAACCAAACAGGACATTGGCAACACTGTTTCCTGACCTATAACACCAGGACTCAAGTTATAGTCTTCTGGGTGTGATATTTATTTCTGGCTGGTTTCATCCAATAGAGCTCAATTATGAATTTGATTGCTTTTTTTGGTGCATGGTATAAAATTCTTTATCTGTACAGCATTTAATTGTGTTCCCTGGCAGATTTGGTATTCATCATGGCCCTGCTGCCCCCAGCCCCAGAGATAAACCATCTGAGGGGCAATAAATGTCCACTCTGATTATTGATGCTTTCAGGGAAATTGATTATCTATTTGAGGGGCGGAGCAGGCTGATATACTGCAGCCTCTTTTCCTGACACAACAGCGTCTCTGAAAGAGAAATCCCTCAATTGCCTCCATAGATTTCCTATTATATTTAACGCTCTCGAAAGTGACATCCGTTTGTCTTAATATTTGAGGATGGAGCTGGGAAACAGCCTTACGCTTTCACCCATGTCGGGTAGTTAAGGCTGAAGAGAACAGAGGGCCAGGAAGCTGTGTGGGGTTGGATCACTTGGGCCAGGTTTATGATTTGTCAAGAAATTTGTTCCTAAAGTTACAATATATGTCCACCATCCAAATACCTGATTCAGATTGTATTTTCCCACAACTCATGACAGGAAAAGCCGGTTTTAGATGAGCTTAATTTGACCTAAATTAGGAAAAATAAAAGCCCAAACCATTTTATTCTAGATTTTTGGCCATACTTTTGTGTCTGTGTGTACAGATGCATGTATGTGAGTGAACACGTGTGTGTTTTGAGACAGGGCCACTTACTCTTCTGAAGCTCACTGTGCAGGCAAGGCTGGTAAGCTAACAGCAGTAGGGGTCTGCCTGACTCCACTTCCCCAGCACTGAGATAAGCGTGCCCTACATTTTTTTTTTAAGTGGATTCCAGGGGAATTGAACTCAGGTCCTTATGTTTGCAAGACAAACACTTTACTAACTGAGCCATTATCCCAACCCTTTGTGGAGAGATCTGTGTCTGTGTGTGACCCCTAACACACCTGTGTAGGGTGTGCAGGGCATGCTGAGCCCAGAAACTGCCCAGACAAAAGATGAACTTCGGCTCACAGCACTGCTCTTATTAGTCAAAAGATAACAGGTGTTATAAACTTAGACAACATTTGCTCACCTCACAAATCGATAGTAACCGTGTAATCAACACTGGTTAACTGCACCCTTTTCAAAACGGGCGCAGGTTGTGTTCATTCGTTAACTCCTTAATAGTAAAGAGGCTTTTATTTTGGCTAAGGTAGAAGCAGGGCATGGTTTCAGGAGCCCTCTGAAGACATTAGGTGTGGAGACAGGGCTGGCACTTCCACGAGCTCACACAGCCTGAAGCACATGTTCTCTGTGCCTGAAGCTGTGGATTCCATGGCAGATTCTATTGCCCTTCAGTTGGAACGAAACCACCTCTCAGTTCCTCCTAAGAAGAAGCGCAAGTGCACACTGGTGAGTCTCCTGAATCTAAGCACCTCAGCTTTAGGGTTTGAAAGTTTAGGAAGGGATCAGAGCTGAGCTCTACATCAGCCACAACTCCACCGGCAGGAGTTCTGGTCCCCAGCCCAGAAAGCACTGGGACATCCAGGGCTATGCAAAGTCCTGAGGCCCCGCCCGCTGCCAGAGGTCATGGTCTGGGCTCCGCTGGGCCAAGACGCCAGCAGTTCTGGAGTGCAGCCAGCACAGAACATAGGCCCTGAACAGTAGCTAGTGAGCAAGGCCTCACGGGCAGGGCCCCAGAACGTGCCAGGCCCATCCCTGGGCAGGCCCAGTGGGGTATAACCCTTGAAGCTTGCTGGAGGCTACAGACAGGTTTCCTCAGGGAGCAAAGGTGGGAAGTTGGTGACTGGATGATACAGATTGAGGGGCAGAGGGAGCTTCACCAGAAAAAGAACATGCAGGTACTCAACTCTGCTGGGAGGACTGGCTCCTTCCTGCTCAGAATGCTTTTTTTTTGGGGGGGGGGGGGAGCATCCCACAGCCTGGGCCTCACAAGCAGTGGCAGGCAGCTGGAGGCATCCTGCCTATTGTCATTGGCTCTTCTACCTTGGGAGGTCAGCCTGGACTTATTTGCCTTGTGGGGGAGGGGGTGAGTGGGAGGGAATCTGAGCTCAAGGTCAGGGCACCTGCTGCTGAGGCCAGCCTGCTATCTACCTGCAATGGCCCCTCCTTCCCCTCCACACTCCCTAATCAAGCCCACGCCTGCGTGTTGCCACTGGAAGTCTGTGGGCATCCCAGGGTCTGGAAACAGATGAGTGACAAGACGCCATGTTTTCTGTACCATGTTTAAAACCGCGGTGCCCTTCACGGCAGAGTTCACCTCACCAGGAAAATGCTGAGGAGGTTTCAAGGTTCTGTGCTCCGGGCTAAGAGTATGCTCTCCATGTGGGAACAACACCTCCCCCCACCCACCCAATTTATATTGTGTGTGTGGTTTTTGTGCCTATGAGCTCAAGCAGGTACATGGCTCATGCGTGACACATGTACATCTCTATGTATACGCACATGCATGTCTGTGTGCACATGCTCCTGTGTACTTGCATGTACACAGTATGTGCGTGTGTCCAGCACACTCATGCGCTGGATAGCTCAGGGCCAGACAGGAAGGGAGCCAAGGAGAAAGGGACAATTTTCAAATGCCTGCCCTGCCCCACCAGCTTGGGAACAGTGCTGCATGTCGGAGGCCTGGCTTTCTGTGATTGATGGCCCTGGCAGTAACTCTTTATTTTTACTGAAGAAAATATAGTACTTATAGACTGCGTCCACTCAGGACAAAGGGTTCCCCAACAATACAGCTGTAGGCATTCTCTCTCTAGTTGCACAAAGACAACACATCCAGGCTATTCTTTACATCTTGTGTAAAAAAGTCCCACATACATTATCTGGTTTGATTGTGTCTCTTACATTGTGAATCAGAAGCTCAGAGAGACCAAGTAACTATTCTAAGACACACAGCAGGGAGCTGTGCCCTGTTACTGGAGGGCCCAAGTACAGCCTTGGGCTTTCCTAGTACACTGTCTATTTCCTTAAAGATTAGAGTGAGGCAGTGGGTCCTTCTGAGGCCTTGGCCAACACCAGAATGTTCTCCAAGATCACTTTGTGCTAGAGTTGCATGTGGCAGGTCTAAACCAGACATTAGCAGTGGCCAGCTCTTATGCCTGGGCCCAGCCTCCACCCAGTTCATTGCCAGCCTCTGCTGTAAGAATCATCTTGGGCTGTATAATAGGGTGTGCTCCCTAGACAGGGTATGCTGGACTCAGGAGCAAGGGATGGACTATGGAGTCACAGCGTTTGAATCTCAGCCTGACCAGTGGCAGACAGGCTTTGCTCTTAAGGGTTTGTTTCCTTTACTCTTGAGGCCACCTGTAGCTAGGATTCCTCACTCAAGATCTCTGTGCAGAAGACCCGCCATGGAGATGAGCGGGCTGTACCCCTAAAGTTCTTTGGTCCTCAGTCCCCATCAAAAGTCAGGGTGCCTCACCCTTCCTGGACACAAAGGAGCTGCCAAGGAATGGGGAAGGGAACTGAGGAGCTCCGTCCAGTTGGACCAACCACACCACTCTAGAGGTCACCTTCCCTGTGCTTTTTGCAGAGGGGAACCCCAAGCATCATAGGCGAGCAGCAGGACACAAGAGCCAGAGAGGCCTCATGTTGCTGCTGCATCCAGCTGCTTCCTCCTTTGACTGGGTCTTGCATGCCCGAGTCTGAGGTCCAGGCTAGATGGAGTTGGAAGACTGAGAGAGGCCACGGGCATCTGCTGGGGGGTGGGTCTACAGCAGCCTGACAGCCTGGCCGGCTAGAACACCGTGACAGCGATGTGGCTCCTGGCATTGAGAGTTCTTGGAACAAGCCTGTGAGGTGGGTGGGCTTGAGACCCGCAGAGACATGCGGAAGGAGGTAACGCATACAGATGGATAGACGGTGTGGGCCGAGCAGGGAGAACGGATGTTTTCATCATGGCTGGTGTGGGCACGTAATGGATGTCCTCTGTCTGGAGCCGTGGGCAAAGCTGTCTAGGTCCTATGAGAGCCTAGGAAGCTTCTGCTGGCTGAGGTTATGTGGTCAATGTGGAGGCTCGTTATTACTTCAGTGCCAAACATCTGTGGCCCAATAACTGCCTTTACTGTTTCCCAGGGTTCCGGTCCTTATACTACCCCAGCTCTGTGAAGAAGATCCCCATGTCTAGAGGAATCCAAGAAGCAGGCACAGCCCTGTCTTTGCATCCCAGTCTAGGAGAAATACTGCCCAGACTCCTGGGGGAGCGAGGTCCTCCAGGTCACAAAGAGAGACTCCAAATTCCCTGCTGGATGTTTCCCCCTCTCTGGTCAGCCTGAAGACACTATCTAACCTGAATCTCCAAGGGGGCAGAGCTGTGGCTGGACTGGGGGGCTGGGGGTGGGCGGATTATCGTTCTGTTCCCAAAAGATGTAGACCTGCCAGAGTAATCATTAACCCACTTCTGCCAGCTCCTTTCTGAAGACGATTCCACCCTCCCAAAGGCTCACTGCCTGGCCCTGGCCCTCTCCTCCCACGCTGGACCCTTCCCCCGCCCAGCTCCGCTGCACTCTGAGGGGAGAGAATGAGAAAGCAGGTCCTCCGGGAGCTGGCACGGCAGACAATGTGTGTCTTGTGTGAGTAATTTAGCACTGTGGCCAGTCAATCTGGTTTCTGGGCCCGCTGCCCTGACCCTCTTAGAGCTGCTGGCTCTCGCCAGCACAGTGTGAAGCGTTTTCTTTCACTGCTCTGACACTCCGCAGATTGAGACGTCAGCCCGGTCCAACTACAGCAAATTAGCAATTTTTCTTTTGCTAATTGGAAATAAAAACGTTTGCCGAGGGAGCTGTTTGTCGGCATGCGGTTTTCGGTTTCTGTGCACAGGGAGGCTGCGTAGAAAACGCATCCCAAGGCGCTGTGCATCCTGGGGCTGGGGCCCCCTTGCCACAAATGTGAAGGGGCCTTCTGGTGGCCATGCAGAGATGTTCCCTGCCCCAGCCCTAGAAGCTACTGCTCAGCCAGCTGAGCGTCCCCATGTTCCCAGAACCCTTCCTCTGGAAGGCCATTCTGTACTTTGAGGAACTATTAGGGTCCAGCAGGTGGCAAAGCTTTCTGGGGCAAGCTGGTAAGGAAGCGCTTTGCCAGTAAAGGAGAAGCCGAAAGCAGGAGGCAAACCCACAGTGGTTCATGCCATCTTCCAAAGAGCCAGAGGGGTAAAGGGATGTCCAGAATAGCATGCTTGGGATGTCTACCCTGCACCCACGCTGCCCAGTGTGAGCCCAGGGCGGAAGGCATTCCCAGTCTGACGTCATCTTGGTTCCAAGGTACGGAGATCCTAGTACCTGAGAGCGGTGAAAGCATCTGTCTAGAGGGCAGATGAGCATGATCCTTTAAGGAGAACAAAGAGAAACTGAAGGAAGAGCCAAGATTATCACCTAGGAGGGCTGCCTGGACCCAAAGCCAGAAAGCTACATCCTAGAAGTCTATCAATAAACAGGTCCATCCATTTCCACCTGTGTACGCGACATGTGTATATGTGCATGCATGTGAGTACATGGCTGACTGGGTACCTGCACACACGTGTGGTGGCTTATCCCTTATGTATAGACCCTGCCCTCCATGTTCAGGGCTAATCAAAATTCTAGGCTGCAGGCCAGCACACAAAGGGTTACTGAGCCTCCTCCCTCCCTCACGCTTTTCTGATAAAGCCTTTGACAGCCATGCCTAATAATTCTTTCTGCTAGGATCTTTTCTTGATGTCTTTATATGAATATGAAATCCGAATGAAAGGCCTTAGGGGACCCCCACGAGAGAGGAAAAGTATGAACCGGAGAGGAAGGAAGAGTGCGCTGCAGGCTCCTGCTGGAAGCTGCGGCTCCCCCAAGTGTCCACGCTGTGGCTTCGGAGGCCCTCAGGCTCCAGCGGCTCCCACAGTGTCCACACTGTGGCTTCGGAGGCCCCCGGGCTCCAGCGGCTCCCACAGTGTCCACGCTGTGGCTTTGGAGGCCCCCAGGCTCCAGTGGCTCCCACAGTGTCCACGCTGTGGCTTCGGAGGCCCCCAGGCTCCAGCGGCTCCCACAGTGTCCACACTGTGGCTTCTGAGGTCTCCAGGCTCCCTGTTGGGAGCCACTGGCTCTTCCAGTGTCCACGCTGTGGCTTCTGAGGCCCCCAGGCTCCATGCTGGGAGCTACTGGCTCCCACACTGTCCATGCTGTGGCTTCTGAGATCCGCTGTGAGTGGGATCAAGTCTTCTTCACTTGGCCACAACAATTGTGTTTTGTCAGAGATGGATGGGGAGAGGTGATAGCATTCACGCTGGCTCTCTTGTTGCTGATACTGGATGAAGGATGCCCTCAGGCTTACACTTGGCTACCTTCCAAGACCCCAACATTGGTGAAAGAGGAGGGAAGGCCAATGAGATGGGAGGTACCCCAACATTTCACATTTGGGGGACAGAAGGCAGGCAGCACCCTTGATGGTGGTAGGCAGAAGCCTGCAGAGGTCACAATTAGTCAGGCTGCTTCCTCCAGCAACTAAGGTTGGGCAGCAGCAGCTGGAGCCAGCCAGACTTTAGTAGGATATCTTGCTCTGGAGTCACCAGCTTAGCTGCTGTGGGCTGAAGCACCCCTCACTTGCCCCATGAACTTGAGCTAATGCAAACTGTGTAATTGCCAAGTTCAAAGGGGCTGGATTCCATTTCCTAGGGCTCCCGGGCTTCATTTTTATCCAAAGTGAGGACTGAAAGGAACAGTTTTCTTCTCTGGTTCTGACCTGGCCCGAGCCAGAGAGACCAACTGTAAATCCAGCACAGAGGGCTGTTCCCTTGGGGTCCTTTTTCCATTCCAGACCAAATAAGTCTGGATGGGGCTGGGGCACCAGCCCAAATGTCATGGTACTGCTTTTTGAACAAGAGAGTCTCTGAACTGCCCCCCCCTGCAATGCAGCTCATCTCTATGCTCACCAAATCCTGAACTCCTTGCTGATGAGCTGGCAGGGCAGTTCCAAAGGCCAGGCCATCCTGGGCCATCTCCAGCAGGAAGCAATCATTGTCGGTTAGTTCAGAACCAAGAAGCCCAGCTTCCTTGTGGAGCAAAGTGTTGGGGATAATTGTACTGGAGCTTTTGAAATCCCATTTTGGATTGAGCTTTGAAAATACCAAACTACTGATCAAGGATCCTGGGAGGGAAGACGGGTGACATTCCTGGCACAAATGTAGGTGTCTCTCTTCTGTCCGTGCAACATTCCAACAGGAACAGCAATAGACTTTGAGATTAATCACAGGAGGAAGCCTCGCCTGAGCCCAACTGTGGTTGGCCATAGCCCGGGAAAGGCGTGGATGGGGCTGGGAGACAGAGAAGCGGGTGAGGATGGACGTGTGACGGAGAGGTCTGTCCACCCCAGTTCTCAGTGCTGTTGGCTGCTGGTGAAGTCCCACTTGCTGTTATATCTAACAGTTTGAATGTCTCTGGCTTCCGGTTTGGGCTTGACTTTCATTTTGTAAGGCCAGATCGGACTAAACGACAGGACCGTAAGTGGCTCTTCCTCCATGTTAGGAAGGCTCAACCTTCCAAGTCACCTGCTATAGGATTCAGTCGTCTGCAGCAGCTTGCCAGCAAGAACCACTTCAGATCTCTCTGAAACGTGACCGCGCCCAGGACCCTGATGGAACATGCCCAGACCATCCTTCCCACACAGGGTGTTATGGGGACAGCCTCTGAAGCTCCTTCCTTGCGGTGGGGGTGGGAGGTGTAGGGCCAGGGCTAAAGGGGTACGCATGCTCTGCAGCGGCCCCTGCAGCTTCCCAGCCCCAAGGCATAGATGTCACCAGTGTGACAACAACGTGAGAACTGCTCAGTCCTTTTTGTTGGTGGGACACTATTTGGACATGGCTCGTCCTACATCTCGAGGGCCTGGCAACTGCCACATCAGCACAAATTTCTCCCCCAACATTTCACTGTGATATGTGGACACATTTTTCCCATGGAAAGAGAGTGTGGCCTTTGTAAGGGGGGCACGGCCGGCCTGAGTTACAGTAAAGATTAATCCCGAACAAGAGACAAGAGACAGAGACAAAGAGCATCATACACTTCGGCTTTCAATGGATGTTTTCATAAATGTATGAATAATTTAAATTATCATTGCTGAGTATTTATTCGAGTGTTTCAGGGGGAAAATGCCTCCTCTTTTTTCTCCCCCGATTCTTTTCATTTTTGTCTCATCTCTTTTATGTGCTGCATGGGCTGTTTTCTTGCCATCTGAATCGGCCTGGAACAATGGGATGTAAGAGGCTGAGGGGCCGAGGAAGAATGCAGCCCTTGTTGCCGACGCCGCGCTGACATTGATTAATGAGGGTGCGGACACGGGCAGAATTTGTGAGAGCCGAGGGGGAATCGGGACCTGAGGGCATCCGAGGAGGAGGGCAGGGGCTGGCAGGGAGAAGGCCTCAGCTACCCCTCCACGCCCAGTGGGAAAGGATAGAAGGGAAGTGTGGCCTCAGAGCCACCAGCACTGATGGGCAAGTGACTTAACAGGTCTATGGAAGACAGTGTGCCAGGGTGGGGGTCCTTGGGCCGATGCCCACCTGCCTATCAGGCATCTGCTGGTAGAGGAAGGATGGAGCTGCCACTACTATGCTAGAATATGGACGGCCCTGCCCAGAGGCCCCTGCCTACTCCATGCCCACCTTCTCCAGCGTACCCTTTCCTGTCTACAGGCTCTGAACCCAGAATGACCCCATTCTCAAGAGAGTCGCTTTCCCGAAGCCTGGTGGACTATCTGGCTGTTCAAATGCTACCTGCCAATTCAGGAAAGTCCTAAGCTGTGCTGGCAGGCTGGCTGCACTGGCAGGGCCCCATCCATTTTACCCTCTCTCCTCTGCCATCCTACTCATTCACTTACATTTTTACCCAAGATGCTAATTTGGTTCTGACTTGGCCCTCTCCCCTAAGATGATGCTAGAGCTCTGGACTGACCATCAGGACAAAGGTAGTCACAGGTCAACAGAGGGGATTGTGTGTTCAAATGACATTCTGGGGATGGCCTTTGTCAGCTCGCTTCAGCATCCCTACACAGGCTCCAGTCATTGAAGGGAACTTTTGGGGACCAGGCACAGCACACACACCTCAATAACAGACAGGGTGTTGACAAGTTAGTGAGGCCAGGGGCTTTGGTTGCTTCTGGGCCTGTGTCTACCAGGGAAGCTCTGCTCCGCTGGGACTGGGCCGTGAGGATGACCTCTGCCCACAAGCATCTGCCTGCTAGGCAGAAACCACCATGTTATGCCAAGTGAAGAAGGAACACGGGATGGATGCTGTGCCCACCTCTGAGTATGACACTCATCTCAGGGAAAAGCCGATCTCGTCTTGCAGTTTCTACAGAGATGGCTCTTGTCCTCCATCTAGGGTCTGGGCCCAAAGAGACTGACAGGGCTGTCCTCTGGAAACTAGCTCCCCAAGTTCTCCATCACCTCAGCTGCTCAGCACCATCTAAACCCAGCACTGTTTGCTTAGAGCAGTGGCTCTCAACCTTCCTAATCCTGCGTGCGACCCTTTAATATAGTTCATGTTGTGGTGACTCCCAACCATAAAATTATTTTTTTGCTACTTCATAACTGCAATTTTGCTAGTTATGAATCATAATGTAAACATCTGATGTGCATGATATCTGTGAAAGCATCGTTCGACCCCCAAAGGGGTCACTACCTACAGATTGAGAATCGCTGGCTTAGAGAAAGAGGGTGACTGGAAGTTGCCCATCTTGTTCTAGAAGTTTCTAGATTACATCTAGTAGGAAATCTTTTTCTATTTGTTATGCTTTCCCTTTGCAGCAAACATTTCTGCCAGGTCAGTCATGCGACCTCCAGACACAGCGGGCTGTGATAAAGGAGAAGGTGCAGGCTCCAGATCTGTCTTACCAAGTGACTCCATGGGACTTGGACACCTGTCTGGCACTATTCCCCTGGCTGCATCATTTGGCTCAGAGCACACCCTCTCACCTGCATGCTTCCAAGTTAATGTCCCAGGCAGTGTGCCCTGATAAAGATCTGGAACTGTAGGATTAATGGGGGGTAGCCAGGCCTCCCAGGAGGGCAGCATTTGGCCTCCAGAGTCCTGGCCTCCAGCCTTGTTGGTGACCTTGTCTGTAGGTGACCTCAAGAGATCACAGTGTCCTGGAAAACCACTTCCTCAGTGGATAGCACAGTCCTCCTTGGAAGGGTGTGCCCTGGCTGAGTATTCAGTGCATCACCATGGATAGCTAGTCCTGAGTGGGGGGCACTTACAGTATCTGAGTCCTGAGGTAAGTCCTTGGGCTCTCAGCTGAAACTAAACAGGCTTCATCAAGGCCCCCAAAACTAAACCCAGCATGTCACCTTCCCAGTGGTGACAAGCATGAGTGGCAGATTACAGTCCTCGTGGTACTGTGATCCTGCCACCCCACCCTGTGTAGAACAGCCTTCTCCCCAACAAGACCATTGGGATTATGTGTCGGCAAATTAAGCAAAACATGTGCCTCTGACTGGATGGTTTTGCCATGTTTAATTCACGCAGATTTGGGGAGGTAGCCTATTGTTTCTTCCCCCCTCCCTCCCATCTCTGAATAAGGAGCATTGGCTGGCTAATTTGGGGACCCAAAAATCTGTTTGTTGCTGCTAATGGTGGTGGCTCCCTTCTGGAAAATGGGAGTTGCCATCATGCAGGATGTGACCTGAAGCTACTTCTGCAAGTATAGCCCTCCCGGAAGCAAGTGCAAGTGAGTGTGAAGACAGGTCTTTCTCGAAGTGAGTACCCTTCCTACTTCCAGGAAGGCCCTCAAGTCCCTACACATGAGTCCACTATCAGGGTATCTCTAAACATATGTGGGGAGCACTCGTAGAGAGAGGCAGCAAGAAAAAGCTCAGGGATTCCATTCAGCAAAAGCGATTCCTTACCAGGAGGGACACATCTCAGCTGCAGTCCCTGGAGGCCAACTGTGAGGGAGGGGACAAGAAGGTAGGACCAAGGAGAGAGAACAGGGCATCTCTGTGGGCAGGTAGCTATGGAAAACTGGCGGGAACCAGAAGGACCCCATCTCAGTCATCTTAATGTGCTGGAGCCCCTACACTGGGACAAAGAAGCTGGTGGGGCTTAAGACAGGCCAGAAGGTCCCGCCTCCTCAGAAGTGGGAGGGGCTAGTTCCAGTTGAGACCCCCATGACAGAGCAGGACAGGTACAAGAAAGTGAGATGAGGAGCCTTGGGGTGGGCCACAATGAGGATTCTTGGGGGTGCCCCCTCCTCCATCACACTAGGCGGGGGTGTCAGGATCACCCAAAAAGGCAGCCAAGAGTGACCCAAGCCCTGATCCCTGGGTGGGACGAGGAGGAGCTTAACTAGCCCCAGGCTGTATGAAAGAGGAAAGGAGGCAGAACAAAGCCCCACCAATTTGCTCTTTGGGGCATTGTGCAAACTGGCCCCTTTCCCAGCGTATCACTCTCCCATTGAACGAGGTCAAGCACCGCCACAGTCCTTCCGCAGCCCTGATGGGTTTTCAGGAGCTGGTGAATGGCGTGCAAATTAGCGGAGTCCTCGGGAGCCTCGTTACTGTCACTCCCCAACTGAAGCTCCAAAGGCAATGTGAGGATTAATCAATCCAGAAAGCTCACCCATTATCAAAGCAAGGTAGGAAGCCATTTATTGTCTCCTCTTTCATGTTGCCTCCATCTTGCCCGCCATGGCCAGCCCAGAGGCGTCAGCAGCAGAAGACTCCTGCCTGTGCCTGCCCTGCCCACATACTCACTCAAGGCCACAGAAGCCATGGAACCTGTGGGAGTCTCTGTTCCCTGAGAACCAGTGGTGGCGTGGCCCTGGCAGGTGAGGGGACCAGATAGCCCTGCATGATTTGTGAGACCAAGGAGGAGACCAGGGCCTCTGTGACAGAGTCCCAGCCCCCAGGAAGCACTTACCTCCAGGTCAGCTGAAACCCCAGCTCTACCAGTAAGGCTCCTTTCAGCCACACTGGCTGTTCTCAGGAACCATCTAGTGTCTGCGTCACACCAGAGCTTTTTAAGGCCCCACCCCACCCCACTGGATGCTCACCGATGCTTTCTTCAGATCTTAGATTGACAGCTTTACCTAGACACACATGAATGGATGGCAGAACCGCTGGCAGGCGGCAGCCCTCAACCCACACAAGCAAGTGACCAGTGAGCAGGCAAACATGGTGTCTGTGAATGAATACGACATACACACCTAATGAAGAACTGGGAAATACCACATTAAGGAGTTTGTGATATCTCAAATGAACAGATAAACAAACACCCAATGGCTATATAAATATAAGTTGAATGAATTCATAGCTAATAAATTTGCCAAATTTATCTACTAAATAAAGATGAGCAAGCAGATAAATATTTAAAGAATGATAATAGCCGGGGGGTGGTGGCACACGCCTTTAATCCCAGCACTCGGGAGGCAGAGCCAGGAGGATCTCTGTGAATTCGAGGCCAGCCTGGGCTACCAAGTGAGTTCCAGGAGAGGCGCAAAGCTACACAGAGAAACCCTGTCTCAAAAAACCAAAAAAAAAAATTAAAAAATAAAAAAAAAATAAAGAATGATAATAATTTGTTATTAACAAACATACACAGAGTGAGTTAATAAACAAATATCTAGTAATTGTATAGACAAACTGATAAATATTAAATAAATAAACAACTAACAAAGGAATATGTAAAGATGAGTAAAGATATAATGAATGCATGAATAAATATCTAAAGAATGAGTGCTTAAAAGGTATTATATGAATTAATTTATAAGAACATACCTAATGAATGAATAGATAAATTAATTGGTAATAGACAAATAAGGAAATAAATACTGAAAAGCAACTAAATATGAATATCTTATGAACGAGAAGAGAACCAGGAGCCCATCTAGACATCAGAGTTGAGCTCCTTCCAGTCTTCTGACCCCATGGCACACAGTCACTGTGAACCTTCCTAAATCCTAGCTCGCTCCATGCAGGTCTGCACTTCAAAGCATGCCTTGGATCTATGTTATCAGCAGCCTTGATGACACTCAGCACAGGAGCCAGTCAGAACTGCAAAGGAAAGTCACTCTCTCTCTGCGATGCCTACTCACTTCCAGCTGGTCTGCCAGAGCCTCAGGTTGGGAGACTGGATTCCGAGCCTGCTCTGGTCCCTTCATGGATCTTCAAGTGTCTCACATCTCCCTGGGCTTCAGTTTCCCCATGGCCACAGAGAAAGAATTCCTTATCCCAGCAGCTCAGAGACAGACAGATCAAGTAAGTGAGGCCTATGGACAAGTTCTACAAACCTTCAAGAACTGCAGGGAGGCCAGCCACCTATTCACGCATCTGTCTTCCCCTTAAGTCCACAATGGTAAAGCTTTAGTTCCCAAGCAGGAGGTGGCAGTTACTATAAATCATATTAGCAAAGGTTCTAGAACACTCAACAGAGAGATGATCAGCTCTGAGCTTCCTTTGCGCTTCTGCAGGAGGGGGCCCAGGGCAGCCCACCAGCCTGCTCCATGCCTATCTCTGGCTTCCTGCTCCCTCTGTCCTGCCTGCCACTTCCAGGGCACACATGAGTGAATATGACTTTCACTAATTTCTCCATGGAAAGGGGTGAGTGAGCTGACCCTAGTCTGTCAGAAGTCACCCTGAGCAGGTGAGAGAGTCAGGACAGCCCATGAGAGAACTGTGTTCCTGACGTGAAAGCAGGGGCATTCTCAAGACTCCAGTCATGTTTAAGCCTGCTTGATAAATCCCAACCTTATGATTTATTCTGCCTGTTTATCACCCTTTCCTTTGCCATTCAGGCATGAGCATCTACCAGATGAACAATTAATTTTTTTTCTTGTCCTTGGAACTAACACTTTCCCATATTTTTGACTCCACATTCAGAGGCCACTCCCCCCGCCCCTCAACATCAGTTTACATGCAGGAAAACACAGAGTGTTCCCCGTGAGGCCTTCAGAATCCCTGCTGGCTTGCTCACTAACCCACTCTTGTTAGTGAAAACACCCTGACTAGTGACAAACCCACTCCCGTGCCCAAGAAGCAGATGGCAGCTCAGAACAGTTGAGACAATCACTACAAACCCAGGGAATGGCAACCTTCTAACATTATTTGTGTGGAAGGGGAAGGTTCCCCCATAGCTCTCAGAAACAGTCTAGTTTATGGGGTACTTGGGGGCCGGTGAGCTCCTTGTAAGAGGGGAAATGGAGGAAAGCTCCCATCACTGACCTGGTGGCCTTGTGCAAGGTGATCTGCTATCCATCATAGCATTGGTGAGGCATACAGGTGACAGGCGCAGAGAGGATCTCCAGGGCCACGTGTCAGTAGAAAAAAAAATGGGCAAAGAAGGTTCACCTCTCTCTAAGGCCCCAAGGGAGGCACCCTAGTAAACTGTGGATCCTGGCCTGCGGGGCTGCCAACAGATCTATGGAACCTCTGGGCGGGTGCTGAGTCAGGCAGTCTATCCTTTATGCCAGGACCGTGTAACAGACAGGCAGATTGAGGCAGGAAGTACCATAGTAACATCTTCAGGCTACCAAGTCAACAGGTGGCAGAGCTAGGACTCAAGCCCAGGCCTGTTCTGCCCAGCATGGTTTGGCCACTTTATCAGGATGGAACCAAGGTTTGCCCCTAAGGGCTTTCTGAGTCTCTTCTGGTTCCTTGGAATTCCAGAGGCTTCAGAAGAAGACAGTAACCCTGCAGGCAGCCTCGGCCTCAGTAACCACCTGCTACTTGAGCTTTGTGACTAAGACTTTTTTCTGGAGTAATAGAAAAGGATCGATAGCCTTGTGCAAAGCCTGTGCTCACAATTATCTAAAAAATTCTGCTCATAGGAAATGGGTTATAAAGAATAGGACTTCATGCCGGGTGGTGGTAGCACACGCCTTTAATCCCAATACTCGGGAGGCAGAGCCAGGTGGATCTCTGAGTTCGAGGCCAGCCTGGTCTACAGAGCAAGCTCTAGGACAGGCACCAAAACTACACAGAGAAACCCTGTCTCAAAAAACCAAAAAAGAAAAAAGAACAGGACTTCATTCCAGGGAAGAAGCTCCTATCATTGGTCCCTAGGAAGATGGCACATCAGCATGTGCCCATGCCTCCCACCACCCCGGACAATACAGCTATTCGATTGCAAGTGACAGTCTTTCTGTCGATGGTTATCAGACGGGGCAAGAAGAAGGGACCAGGGAGCCAGAGAACTGGGCAAAGAGCTTATGGCTGCTGCCACTGTGTGAGTGGTGTTCTCTGTGGGCACAGCCATCTTCAGTGTTCACAAGGAGGTGCTTAACTAAACTCCTTTCTTCCTCCTTTTCAAAGCTGTTCACGCAGGTGCACAGGGCTCAGAAAGCAATCCTTCCTGCCTCCTGCCGCCATCCATGGTGTCAAGCCACTGGGACCGGAAAGCTTGCCCTCCCAAACCAGTCCTAGCCCTACACATTGCAACTACAGAGAGAGAGGTGTATAGGTGGTGGGGCGGACGAGGCGTCTTGCAACTGGAAACTTGAGCTATATGGATAAGAATTTCTTTTTAAAGAGACCAAATGGCCTCAGACAAAGCTTATATTCACAGTCCTCCTGGAGGCTGCAGGCCAGGGAGTTGACTAGCTGGGCTCTGTGGATGCATACCTGAGGCCACTACAGCAGGCTACCCCCTCCACTTCTCCCTACTCCTGGATACCAGCTATCATGAGACTCACAGGTAGTGTGATGGCCTCTGAATCCCAGTATGGGCAGTGCACAAGCCCCCCCAAGGGCCCATCAATCTTGGCCTGTGGCCCCAGTTCCTGGTTACCCCACCCTTCATAGCCAGGATGTCTCTCCCATCTTCCTGCTTCCAGCCTCCCTCCAGGTCAACTGGGGTCCATGCTGTGCCAGTATTAGCCTTTACAGACATCTAGAATGGTGACCAGCTGTGAGGTGGTATGGGTGACTGTCCTGGTCACACTTCCCTGAGATGCATGGATATTCACCCACATGTAGGATTCAGGGTCGGACATCAGTCCCAAAGCGTTTGCCCAGCTCACTATAGAATACTGGTTCCTTGTAGAAACTCGGCCAAGAATCCCTTTGTGTGTGTGTGTGTGTGTGTGTGTGTGTGTGTGTGTGTGTGTGTGTGTGTCTGTGTGCGCGCGTGCGCATGTACGGAGAGGGAGAGAAGAGAGAGGGAGGGAGGGAGAGGGAGAGGAGGAGAGGGAAGGAGGGAGGGAGGGAGGGAGGGAGAGAGAGAGAGAATGTGAAGGGGTTTTTGAAATTATATGTGTGTAGGATAACATAGCTATACATGAAAGAGTTGCGTGGAGGCTCATACACAGACTTGGGAAGGACCAGAATATGTCTGGAATTCATTCCCTAGGATACAATTCTGGGGTCTGTTCCTCTCATCTCTGTCTTGCCTATTGGCAAAGCTGTCCATACAGACTCACGGAGCTCAGGAAGCCAGCCCTGTCTCCTTCCATCATTTATATCATGAGGACTGGAAAGGACAGACTTGGGGTGGAATGGTGGTACTGTGTTCAGTAGGGAGACCTGAGTGGTAGGGCAGACTGAGCATCCCCAGAACAATTTTTCTGACATGGGTCAGAAAAACAGATTTACTGTCCTTAAAAACTGCCCAGTTTTCATCTCATAACATAGCTGTCTGTATCTCATTCCCAGGAATAGGATCTAAGTTCGTTGTTTACTAAAGTCTTTGCTGGACATGGCCTGCTAAGCTCTACAGGGCTGTCAATCAGCTTTGCAGGGGTAAGTCCAGACCAGTGTGGATCCACACTAGGGTGCTATCACTCCATGGTCACCACACACTAGTTCTGTAGCTCAGCAAATGTAGACCTCTGTGTGGCTAGTGGTGATGGGGAAAAGTGGAACATTGCTAGCCCCGAATCCATTTGTAGTCCGTCCCTTGGCTTAAACTACCCAAAAGAAAATATTCAGGAGAGACAGTGCTGGGTCCCAACAGTGAGTGGAAAAAAGGGATGGAAGTTCCACAAAATGTTCACAGGTATATGGTGGGTAGGTAAAGCTTCCAACGAACGCACTTGCTGAGCACTGTGGTGGGGGATGGAAACCGTGTCCTCTCCAGCGATGGAACTCAACTCCAGTAGCAAACAGGCTTGTGTAACAGGCAATTACAGAAGGCCAGGCCTCCCCAGGAAAGCAGGCCTGCCTGCTGCACCTCAGGAGGGTGGGGCCCCAAACCTCACGCACGGGCCTTTCATCTCCGCCAGGCCTCCCCAGTCATCAGATTCCGAGTCCTTCTTAATCCTTACTTTCTTTAAAAAATGGATTAGGCAAATCTCATCTGGAAAATTAATTAATGTATGAATTCAACAAATATTTACTGAGCATGGCATTTTATTAAGCACTTTTCTTTTTATAATCCCATGGCACCTCCCTCTCTTCACATATTTTTTTGCCATTCAAGTTTCAGGATGGTCCACTTCTACATTTTATAGATTTTTTTATTGCTGATTCTAATAACAGGTTTTTGTCCAATGCAACTTTAAAAACGTTTCTTTACTATATAGCCAATTACGTGGAATTCCAAACTTTTATATGGTGTAACTTGGTGACCTCAAGGCTGGGGGCAGTTTTCTTTGAATGGTGGACCCTGCTGAACTTGGGGACCAAGGGGAACTCAGAGGACCGTTTGGAACCTGTGGGTTCCCACTGCCAGCCCTGGGATTATTTTCCATTTTCCTTCTGTGCCTGTCACTGGCAGTAGGTAAGTATGTCCTCAGGGCGCCCCGCCCCCAGCCAAACAAAAGTGAGCTTGCCCGTCTTCGCTTCCCCAAGAAAGGGAGTCTCGGGCTTTTCATGGCAGTGAATGGGGCCCCTCATTTAGGCAGCATTATACCAGGACCTTCATTTCCCTTCCTCTCTTTACCTCATTCAGGGGTCTTCTGACTTCAACTAATTCGATCATAATCCCACCGGGCCTTCTCAGCCCCCCGTTCCGGAGCACATTGTCCAGGCCTAGTAGCCCCCCCACACAGGGGTCCCCCATTCCAATTAGCCAACTGCTGCGTCTCAGTCCCTTTCCACTCCTTTCCTGTCTGCCCGCCCATTTTTTTTTAACCATTTCCTTTTTGAATTAGACACCCAAGAGCCTTCAAGGGCAAGCGTCGCACACTGTGGGTCAGGCCGAGTGGTCTTCAGGCATGGACACAGTGTGCTTATGTCAAGCAGGTCACTACACTGTTTGAAAGCGCCGGCTTTAAAGATGAACAATAAACAGTCTGAACCCCGCTAGCTGATTCTACCTGGCCAGCAGGAATTGGGGTATTCCTGTGCCTGTCCTTGAATGGGGTATTTTCTTCTCACTTCTGCTAATTCAGAACCAGAGGGATGAATCTGAGATTCCTTTCTATCTTTATCCTGAAAATCCATAGCCCATAGCTTACTCATAAACTGATCTTCCTGCCTAAATGAGAAATCTTTAGAACTCGCCAGGGACCAGGTCCCCCAGTGTGTCTACAAGTGAGATTTTGTTCCTAGTATGACAAAGCTGGGAACTGGATCAAAATCCTAAGCCTGGGGGCTATCAAGATGGCTGAGTGGCTAAGAGCACTTGCTGCTCTTGCAGAGGATCCAGGTTCCAGTTCCCAGAATCTACATGATGGTTCATAACTATCCATAACTCCAGGTCCAGGGGATCTGACTCCCTCTTCTGTCCTCCATGGGCACCAGTCATGCAAAACACTTATACATATATAATATATAAGTCTACAGACTGAAAAAGGAGCTATCACTAAAATAGTATGTTACTGTTATGACCAGGCATGGCCTTGAGGTCAATTTGTTAACAGTAGTAAATTTAATCCACTCCTGGGACTACTACATACATCTGTACATTCACTCTTTGTGTCCCAGGAATCTTGGGAATCACCATGGCCGCAGGGCATTCTGGCTTAGGTGTGACTCTGTACCATCTTTGGTCATTTCTTCTACTTGAGAATTACTCAGTCCAGATATTTGATCCCTTAGGGATCTGTTACAGGCTGAACTGTGCATCCACCCCTGCCCCCACACTAAATCTGTACACCAAAGCCCAAACCTCCAGCACCTGGGAATGAGATCATATTTGAGACAGTCTCTGCTAATGAGATGAATTGACTTAGGATAAGTATAGTGCCCTTTCATTCAGTTTGAGGGCATCCTGTTAAGGAGACATTTGGAACTGGAGAGGTAGCTCAGCAGTTAAGACACTGCTCTTTCAGCAACCCTGGTTAGATTCCCATACCCACATAGCAGCTTACAAACACCTATAACTTCAGTTCTAGGTAATCCAATGTCCTCTTCTGGCCTCTGCAGGCATTACATGCCCATGGTGCACAGACACACATGCAGGCAAAATACACATGTACATAAGATAATTAAAAAAAAAAAAAAGACAGGGACATTGGGCAGTGATACACAGGGGGATTGTGTAAGTACAAAGCTGGAGATCCCGGAAGACATATCTACAAACCATAGAACGCCAGTGACTCCAGAGAGCCCCCAGAAGTCTGGAGGGATCTAGAATAGACCACCCCCATCCATACCAGAACACAGCCCAATGTTTGCTACAGTAGCCTGGGGACTCCAAAACAGGCATCTGCCTTAGTCACATGCATAAGATTCAGGTATTTTCCACTGTGTAGTTAACCAATTTTGCCCCAAGAAACAACAATGACTCTGAAAAACCCACAAAGACTGGGCAGCAAGATCTACCAAACCTATCTCAGGTACCAGAGAAACTGCTGGCAGGTTCACACTGAAGCCCCCCCCCCCCCATCCCCCCACACACACTTCAGCATGGACTCATCAAGAATCTGCCTACAGTCCAGGGACACGCTTTCAGAGAGTAGTTTTCCAGCCCTCTCAGGAGGAGGCCATAGGGAGCTGGGTCCATTTGCTAGGGACACCTCTCCCCATCAGGGGCTTCATCACGGAGGGAGGCGCTCATAGCAGAAACAAAGCTTTGGGAAGGGCCACAATGGAAAGTCCATCAAGGCCGTCAAGGAAACTCCCCAAGATGCCATTCTCACATCTCCCAAGCATTGGAATTCAAAAACAGGTGTACTGGCACATATCTTTAATCCCAGCACTCTGGAGGAAGAGGTAGGCAGATCTCTGAGTTCAAGGCCAACCTGGTCTACAGAGTGAGTTCTAGGACAGACAGGGCTACACAGGGAAACCTTTGCTCAAACAAACAAAACAAAGCATCAGAATTCAAGCTCCACCTGGATCGCTAGATAATTTATTTCAATGTCCTAATTGAATAAGTGGAGAGACTGAGACCCAGAGACTTCAATAGCTTGCTACGGGTCTTGGTAGCACATTCCGAGCCAGAGTCTGAAGCACCTTTCCCTCTCCACAGCACTGAGACCTGCCTCTGAAATTCTGTTATCTTTACCTGTGCTCTACTCTTCAGCTGTCATTGTGTGTGCCTAGCAGGCACGAAGTTGTGGGTTGATCCCCTGCACCAAATAATCTGGGAGTGATGGTATGCAAACGCTGCCCCCCCCCCCCCCGCCCGAATGCAGGGGAGGAAGCGGGAGAGTTAGAAGCATTTCTGCTACATAGTAAATTTGAAGTCAGTTGGGGCTACATGAAGCACTTTCCCCCTGAAGCCCAGAGAAGCCAGAAGGCCCTTCTGACTAAAGCCTGTGGTGATACTTCACTTAAGAAACGTCCCCTGGGGGGGGGGGGAGGTGAGGGGGATGGGAGGGGGGAGAACAAGGGAATCCGTGGCTGATATGTAGAACTGAATTGTATTGCAAAATAAATTAAAATTAAAAAAAAAAAAAAAAGAAACGTCCCCTGCTACTAGATGAACAGGGCTGTTCCAGTCCAGTCTGAACTCTGCAAGGCTAGATCCCATGTGGAGCTCTTCTCAGAGGCAGAGGGGTGGGGATGCTCTGGAATTAACCATCAGCTTTGACAGCAGTGGGAAAGCCAACTACCCAAGAGCAAAACCAAAAGGATATGGGATAACCTTTGAAAGCTTGGCCTCCGGTCTAAGGGCCTTGGACTGGCATCTTCTACACAAGCAGGCTTGGCCGGATTGGTACAACCTCCCGCATCATCCTCCTCCAGACCCACACTGTTCTTCACCCCAGGTCCTGTCTCCATTGTGGTATGAGAACTCTGTCTCTCAGGCCTTGGGCTAGAGTCAAAGCACAGTCTCTGCTAGAAATGTGGACTGAGCCCTACGCCTCTACAAGGAAAAGTGGAGATGTGCTGCCTTAGGCTGGGGTGGCCCCTTGTATGTCCCTCCCCACCTAGATGCTGTGGACATTGCCCGGTGGCAAGAGCGTGACAGAACACATGGGCTCCAGTTTGAGAGCCCTGCTCAGCTGTGCTTTCAAGGTGCTACAGGTGGACTGGCCATCAAAGGCTCACACTGGAGAGTACGTCTCCAGTGGTCTCTCTGAGATATATTACAGGTCACATCACAGAGTGGACAGGTGCCAGGACCAGCAAAATGGCATCCTTTGTCATTAAGTCCTGGAGTATCCCTGGGGCTTATGCCCAGGTATCCCCTCTTGCTATGGATTTGGTCAGTTGTCTGAAAGCACAGATCTTCATGCACAAGGGGTTCACAAGACACCCACTCTTCAGGATGCTAATATCCGAAGGGGCCAGTGAGCTAAGTTGTAGTAGACAGGCCTGCTGGAACCTTCTAGAACTATAAACTTGGTTAGCCTGGGAGCCCAAGCAGCCTCTCATGGATACTTGTTTGTGGAGGGGGCAGGGAGGGCAGAGCTCCGTAAGCAGAGTGCTAGAGCTGGGGTCAGCACACTCAGGATGAAATCAGTGGCAGGGTAACTCCAGGCACCGGTGGCCTCTGTGTTCTCTTTATTTTATATGTCCCCAGTCTGGCCTACTCAGCTGTATTTCAGTGCTGAAGGAGGCTGGGGAGGTCTTGGCCATATCTCCTGGGTACCTAGACCCAGGGGCCCCTCCCTTTTCAGCACACATCTTGCTGATCCTCCAGCCTGTGGGCCTACCTTCACTTCCTGAGGCCACGGGCGGCCAATGGCTCCAGAGGCGCCTGTTGAAATCCAGGAACCAGCCAAGCATCCTAATCCCGTCTCCCCCACTCTTCCCAGCACTCTTTCGGGCGTCTGCTGAGCGCAGAGGCCGAAGCGAAGGCTGATAAATTAGTCTAGAGGGAAACAAGGCTGCTTCTACTTGTAAAAGGTCATTTCGACTTTGTTCTGGGTGAGGGTTTATCTCAGCTGCCGCGGCGTCAGACAATGCCCGGGGCCTAAATGGCAGAAATCTTAGCTCTGCTCGTGAAATTACTGTGCTGATAAGACAGAATGGACTTTGGAGAGATCTAAATGGGAAAGGAGTGGATGTAGGTATTTTTGAACATGATTGAACAGGGATGACACAATAGGATGTACAATTAAACTGGGCATTAGCCCAGAAGGAGAAACAGCCTGAAAGGCAGACAAAGGTGGTTCCCGTGGCCCTGCTCAGGGCTGGTAATCCCTGCCCTGCACCGGCTGGCGGAGGGGTACAGCTGGGGACATCTGGGCTGCTGCCGCTGCTGCCAGTGGAGGCTGGGGCCTTCACAAAGTATTGATGGCACAGCCAGCCACTGCTGGAGTACAGGGAAAAGTCATAGTGTGCAGGTGGTCTTGATTCAGTGTTATAGGTGATGGGGGGCCTGTACAGGGTGCCCCCCTCAAACTGACCCATGACTATGACCTGAGTGCATGCATACACACAAACACACACACATACACACACAAACACACACACACACACACACACACACACACACACACACACACACACACACACGTACATGTGACCTAGATTCTTGTTTCTTGTTGGTTTGTTTGTTTGTTTGTTTGTTTGTTTAAGAAAGTCTCTCATGCAGCCCAGGCTGGCCTCAAACTTGCTATGTAACTAAGAATGACCTTGAACTTCTGAAACCCATTTTTATTTCCCATATGCTACATGGTCTATATGGTGCTAGGGATGGAACTGAGATTTCATGAATGCTAGGTGGACCCTCTACCAACTGAGCCACATCTCCATCCCTGACAAAGATTTTAAGCAATGTAAAGAGAAGCCCAGGCCATGTCAAACAAACCTTCCACTGTACAGGAAGATGTTGAGTGTTGCCATTTCCCAAGCTTCAGTGGGGAACTTGGGTCACCCCCACCCTGGCCAAAGAGAACTCTGGGATGAACTTTGCTGAACACGGCTGCTGACTTCATTTAGGACAAACTCAATCCTCAGGCTCAGGGGCTGAGAGAACCCATTCACGGGTTCCCTTCCAGGCCCAAACAATTCCTGCCTGCCTGCTGCTGTGCAAAGGAAGACAGCACAGGTGCACCCTGAGGTGCTTGGTGGCCTATGAGTGGCAGCGTCACCCTCGTCTTTGGCTGAAGCCAAGGTGGCTGGAACATATTAAAAGCACAAGCCTGTGCTAGGAGACACAGCCAGAGAGAAGCGCCAAGTGAGGCTATCCTCTGCCTGTGGAGGGAGCCCCCAGGCTCATGTCTCCACCCAGGCCCAGGGAGAGACCTTTCATGGCCTGGAATGCCTGGGCTCTTCTTTGACCCTGTACAGGGGGCGGGAGGGCTCACAAGGGACAGATGTCAGCATGGTGGCTTGGGTTCCCCAGGGAGACACCCGAGAGAGGGCTGCCCTCCTGGCTCATCCTGCTCCTTACAAAAACCACGGTTGGGAGTGCAAATGACTGACACAACAGTTCCTGCAGCCTTGGTGGTCTGGTTGCTTTCTGCCTCCAAGGGTCAGCCCAGAGCAGCCCAGGTTATTCCTGTGAGGATATGCTGAGCGGGTGTGCAGACTGAACCCCTGTGCTGTGCCTGCCCTTCCCTGGCTGGCACAGGCAGCATCCTCCAAGCCTTCCGTAACTTCATCCCAGCAACACAGCAAGGCTCCAAGATTACCAGACTGCCATGTTGACTGGGTATACACCATGGGCCGGGTCTGCTAGAGGGCCATACAGGAGAGGTGTGAGAGGACACCAGCAGAGAGAGACATTCGAGGCAGGTACCAAGTGCCCACTTCTGTTGCTGTTGCTGTGCAGATTCCTGGGCCCAGATACAGGCATCCTATCCCTGTGGATAGAGGTGCTTCCAGAACTGGCATCCTGAAAGTGCCCTGGATGGGGAGGGCATTGGGGCAATTCTCTAAAGATTGCTTCAGAGACTCCAAGACCAAGGTGCATTGTGGGATGGGGAGGTCTAGACACTGTGCTATGGGCTGTTGGGGCCAGAGCCCCACATGGTTTTGCCTGAACACACCCCTGTCCTCTGAAGACTGCCCACTTCACCATGGGCATCCTGGAGGCTGCTGAACCCTCACAGGTATCTGCAGGATGGTCGATGGCTCTCCCTGTCATCTGAAGAATTCTATGTCACAGACACCGTGAGCACTAAGTGGTCCTGGCCTGGCCCAGCTGTAGTCCCCAGAGCAGGGACTGAGAACTTGTTTTTACAAGAGAGGCAATCACAGCTCTGAGAAGAAAGTGACACTCAAGGAATCAGGACTCAGACTGGACTCTGCTCTGGCCATGCTGGAGCCCAGCCTGGGTCTCACCCCAAGCAGACTCAGACCTTCCTGTGGGGCCTACACATCACTTCCCCACATGGTCACTAAACCAGGCTTTCCTTTCTCCGCTCCTCCGATCAGCAGGTCAGCTTCCTGCCCCAGGAGCGAGGAGAGCAGTGGCTGGGGAGGGAAGTGGCCACGCCCGCCTGGCTTGCTGAGCCTGGCTTCCTTGGACCCTTAGCCTTGGCGTCCTCTCAGCCAAAGGATGGCAGCAATGTGTTAATCACAGTGCTGCTAGGAGAGAGCACCCTGAGTAGAACGGGCCTTATGTGGACCTGGGCAGGGGCCCAGTCAGTCCCTGCTTAGTGCCCTGCCTCCCCCTCTGCCCAGTTGGCCCAGCTCATCAGGCTTGCCAGGCAGAGTCAGCCCAGGTGACTCTGTGAGCATTCATTAGTGCCCAGCCCTTGTTTTCCTTGAGGAAATAAGGCAGGCAGGCGATAGGAGAGAAAGAGGGAAGAGCAAAGGGTTCTGTTCCACAGACAACCTCAAGGGACCACAGGCAGACTGAGCCAAGACCTAGAGTAGCCCACCTTCTCCTCTACCCCAGCCTCCCCCTCTGCTGGGACCTCCCACTCCACCTCAACCCCATACTTTCACATGTCAGCGCACTACCAGCATTCCGAGTCAGGATGGGCGCTTGCTGTCACTGGGGTGGTGTGTGAGCCGGATGGCAAAATACCATTTAAGAAGTTGGCATTCGCGGATGTCTCTCGAATATGAAAAGAAAACATTTATTTCCCTTTTTCGCCTGTGAATCAGAACACTCTATTTAAAGAAAGAGCCCTCTGCCGGGTTGCTGCTGAGTTATTACCCCTTAAGGAAGTGAAGGAGAGCCACCGGGGAGGTATTCTTAGTCATTCTTTCTCCTTTTTTCTAAAATTCCTTATAAACTCGGCTTCAGAGCTGGGCCTAAGATAGTACAGGATTCCATGGCATTCCTGGACTGGAAAATGTGGGGTTGCTGTCAGTGTGCTTGGGAGAGGCAGGAAAGGTTGGCTACTGGGTCCCACAGTCGTCCTGGAGAAATGGCCATTATGTGGCTTTTCCCCTAGATCTTGAGGGGTCTTGAGCTCAGTGGGCTGAGGCTGGGAAAGGGCCCTTCAGGCACCATCGCGTGGTCAGGTTTCATGGCATCCACCTAGGAGCCTCTGCTCAGCGGGGCCCTCAGTGGTTTCAGATATTTCATTTGCCTCCATAAGCACATTCCTAATTGTCATGGGGAAGAAAAGCCCACAGCATGTCTTAGCCTCAATAAATCTCTCCAGCAACTGGACAAAAAGAAGTTGCCCTGCATCGAGGGTACGTGAAGCGCCTAGGTGGAGGGCCAAGCATTGAAAAGTTCTAGGGCCAGAGAAAAAAAGCATAATCAGAAGATGAGTTTGGTTTTTAGATGAGACGGGAACCACCATTAAAAAGCCCTACAGTAGTGGTTCTCAACCTATAGGTCATGACCCCTTTATGGGGCCAAATGACCCTTTCACAGGGGTCACATATCAGACATCCTTCACATCAGATATCATAACAGTAGCAAAATTACAGTTATGAAGTAGCAATGAAAATAATTTTATGGCTTGGGGGTCACCACAACATGAAGAACTGTATGAAAAGGACTCAGCATTAGGAGGGCTGAGAAACATTGCTCTAGAGGGTGTGGCCATCCCAGGTACAGCGGGCCCCTGCTGGCCTCCCTGCCCAGGACCCATTGCCCAGGATTCACACCATCCAATACCTTCAGTGGCACTGCCCTTCCACTGGTAGATCACAGAACAAGACATAACAAGCGGCACCAAGAGCTGAAGGAAGACAAGGGTGCGCCCAGCAGGGTGCCAGAGAGTGAGGTGAGGGAAGCCCCCGAGTGGGAGGCAGAATTCCAGAACCCTTGCTATATGGCTTAAGCTTGTCCTACACATGGAAGCATGTAAGTATACAGGTGTGCCCATCTGTGTCTGAGTGTTCCTGGGAGTGTGAGCCTGCATGAGTATATGAGGAAGGCCTTGAGTGTTGTGCGCTGGTCTTTCCATATGGTATTGAGTGACACACAGGACCTAGGTAGCTCCTAAGAATGCCTGTTTCTGGAAGCAGCATTGCCTGCTGAGCAGTGTAATGCCCTTCACTGCCCACCCTACACGGCCTCTCATGGCCTCTATGCCAGGTACACAGAACATGCCCTGCCACAGTTGTCCTCATGCTGGGCCTTCTGGTGGGATATCAAACAAGTAGAGGGACTGTCCCTCTCCTTTCCTAGGCCAGTTGTTATAGACCTTGACTGTGGATGATAACCTCTGGGAGCTGTCACAAGTTCTGTTGCTGGATGATTGTGAGGACTCTTGGTCTTAAACCCAAATGCTCCTGACAAACAGAGATAACCAGCCCCTCCCAGAGTGAGTCTGGGTTCCTGTGTTGTTGGAAGTGATCAGATGATACCAACAAACAGTCAGGTGAGAGCCATGACCCTATATATTAGTTCTAAGACCAAGATGCCTAAGAGGGACTCCAAAGGGCCTCTGACCCACAGGGCCTGATACATTAACTTGTCATCTCCAAATCTTTCTTGGCAAACTCAGTTGGAATTGCTAAGCTGGGTAGACTCACTTCCTGGGCGACTTGCATAGACACTGGGTCTGTGCCCAGCTTGCCTTTCCTGCCACCCTAGACCCTGCACCAAGTCTTCTAGAGAATGGAGAGCTTGAAGGCCTCATAGCTACGGACAGTTCCAGCATCAGTTTAGGAAGCCCTAGCCTTCTGACTAGTTGGCCCTGGACACCCAGCCTTGCTTTGGAGCACGCAGCTCCAAAGGGAATGGCAGATCTGCAGGGGTGTATGTACCTGCTCGTGCCCTGTGGAATCTGAAGACGCCTGGTGCTTAGGAGGGAAATGCACGAGGCTCTGAGCGGGGAGGGTGTCATACTCTCCCACTGCTGTTTGGGACTTATATGGTGACTTGAATGAGGTCAACGAGTTTGTAAGCTGCCTCCTTCCCAAGCTGACATCTCCACTGGGCATTCACTGTCCGGCAAATGTTGCTATACACATGAGTCACTAGGGATCTTGTCCACAAGCACATGGTGACTCAGTGAATCTCTTTGTCTAGAAGGCCTTGGGGCAGCACTGCACTCGTGGGCTGCTCTGGGGCAGTCATGGGCTTCGTGCATGGGTCTCTAAACTGAACTCCATTTCTCCTGCACCCATTATGGGATCAGAAAGGGCAGGCAGATCAGATGATTCCCTCATCAGAGGGAGCTCACTGCTTCCTGGACACAGACTGACAGCAAGACACGCCTCATCCTGGGACTCATGAAGACTCTTCTAACTCTGGCTCCTTCGCCAGCACCAAAACGCGTCCTTAAAAAGATACAATTTTCAGCCCCACACCCCAATCTACAACTTCTTTGCCTAAGTCCTGCATGATGAGAGACCACCTAATCAAGTAGTACAGGCCAAGCATGCAGCTTCTGATGGAGGGGTGTTAGCTGGTGGGAATGTACATGCATAGTAGGAGGGTGTTTCCCAGGGTTTCCTCTATCTCTAAGATCAGTATTAATCCAGGATCTGTGGGGATCTCTACAGGATTTGAGCTCAGAATTCTGCTCAGAGCCCACAATGAGATCTGCTTGCTATGGTCTCCCAAAGCAGCCAAGGCCAAGCAGAGTAGAGATACAGGTGATCCCTAGACTCTCGGTGGTCAGAGCCCAATGCCAGGACTTCAGTCTAAAGTTAAGCAGGAAGTAGAAGGTTCCCCAAAGCACAGCCATGCTGGGAGGGAGATGCCTCTGTCTGTGTGTCTAGGGACAAGTCCAGTGGAAGAAAAAATCTTGATGTGAGAGTCTGTGAAGGCTGGAGGAGAGAGGACAAAGGCTGCTTGCCTCTGAGAATCCTGAAGCTGAATCTGAGACCCAAGCTGGGGTCCTGAGGTAAGATCGCAGTCCATTCCCTCTGCAGGCCAGGCTGCTCCCTGGGAACTGGCAAACCTACCTATTTATCTCTCCTGCCTTGGGACTGATTTTAGCCTGAGCAATGGATCCCGAGTGCATGTTCTCAATGTCTGGAGATGACGGTTCTTGGTACAGCCACCTAATGTTAGGTCACTGTGGCTTTAACAGTCTCTTAGAAGACCTTCATCCTGAAGGGGTCTGGAGGGGCTAGAGGCTAAGGCTACACTGTGTGGATACCTCTGCCTTCCCCAGGAAACAGACAGCAAGTCCCTGCAATGTGCAGAGAAGGCTAACATGTACATACATAAGCACACATTACATCCTTTCCAGCTGAGCTACTCAAGGCTGGTGTCTGGAGTGAATGGGTCATGTTAAATGTGCAGAAGTTTCTCAGAATTGACCGCAGGGAGAGGGCGGCTCTCCCCCACAGTGTATTCCAGCCCTGACATCTCTGGTCATTAGGGTAGCTCAGGGGTCCCTAAGTGATAAGTAGATCTTGACTCTCTCCAAACACATCTGTGGGTCTCAGGAACCCTGAAGGAACTGGCAGAGGACCCCATGACTGCAGCATAGAGGGAGGAATGGGGCAGGCTGAGGCCTCCAGGCTGTTTCCTCTATCTCCCCAGAGTGCCCTGCTCCCTTGGCCTGTTTGTTGATTGAATAAATGAATGCATGTGTTAATATTCAGACCCTCACTCCAGGGAATGAGGCAGTCCACTTGAGCAAATTCTTGAGAGGATTGAAGCCCCATCAGTTCACATTAATACCTCTTAAACACTGGGAGACACATTCATTCAGCAGATGATGTTTGTGTGTCAATCACAGGCTCAACACAATCTCAGAGAGTGACTTTCTGGAGACATCCTCTACAAGAACTTAGTCTAACTCTGGAGAGGAGTGGGCATTGTCAGTGAGAAGCCTGTCTCTGGTGCCTCCCCAGGTACCCTGCCTTACTCAAGCAAGCTCAGGCACACAGCTGCAGACCCTGCCTGGGGCAGGTGGCCTCTGAGCAGCCCATCCATAGCCCATCCCTCTGGGCTGTCACAGCAGCCATCTCTTAATTAGCAAAATAAATAGCACGATGATAAATGTCATAATTTACTTAACACATGATCAAAATCATTGCTTTTGCAGACCTCAGGGCAATAAAATGCAATCACGGGGTGATTTATTCCCACCGGCAGGGTGAGTGCAAGGCTTCGTGTCAGTAAGCAGGGCATGACATGGGGCGGGGGAGGGATGGTGGCCAGATGGAGGAGCCTGGGAATTGGGACAGAGCCCACAGGGATGTCCAGCCATTGAAACCACACCCACACCCACATATAGACCCTCAGCCAGGCCCAGGACATCAGACATGCTTCCTTCCAAAACGACCAAGAGCCATAACCTGGTGGTCCCAAAGCATTCAGGGAAGGAATATATATGAGAGGAAACAAGAGAGGCAGCCGCCAAGGCCAATTCTGGACGAGGGATGGGCTTTGAGCCCCATGTGAACACTGAACAGGGCAGGCTCGGCAGCTGCACCCTAGCTTGGCTCTGTCAAAGGAGTCCTGGGGTGGGAGTGCCTCGCCACCAGGGGCAGGAAGTCAAAGGCCATCCCCTGTCGCAGTCTGATCCATGGGTTGCATAGTCATCCTTGTCTGACCCACGTGGGGAAACCTCATGCTAGCCGGGCCTCGATACCCATCTTTTCACTGTATCGTCTGAAACAAGAACCCTGCTCTCAGAAAGGAAGTCAAGATTGCCACAGCCTCCCAAGTGTGGCACAAACAGTAAGTCTGACCTTCACTTCAAGCTGTCCACCAGAAGACCACAGAGTGACTCCCTCTGTTTGCAGGCTCTGCAGAGGACCCAAGCTCAGGAGTGCAGACCGGCCAGACTGGTGCACTCCACTCCTGGGCCACTCTTCAGGGAAGCCAAACAGAACGGACCCTCCTTAGCTTTCATCTGTCATCTCTGCTAAAATGTCACCGCTTGCTCTCTTGCAGCAAATGAGTACCACGTTAATGATCACAAAATTCAATTACTCTGATTCACAGAACTTAATTATGAGGGTGAGAGTGAATAATTACGTATGCAATCTGGGGCCATTCTGAGATTACGCCCCGTGCATGCCTCACACTGCCCCAGACTGACTGGAGTCCCCCAGCCTTCAACAGACTTGCACATTAACACTTTTCTGGTGGCCTCTGCCTCTCTCAGCACTTGCAGAGGCACAGAGGGTTAGTAGCTAGGCCACCTTGTGTAAGTAGCTGGGGAAGTTAACAGAGGCCCCTTTCTCGGGACCCAGGAGAGACTGGGCCCTGGGTCCTGGGGTTTCTTTCTGTCCTGAGCCATGATCAGGGGAAAAGGCATGCAGCCTGAGTAAGTCAGGAAAAGCCAGGAGGGGTACCAGAACTCACGGACTTCACTGAGCTGCCTCTGTACTTCGAGGAGCACAAAGAAACAGTGGAAGGGCCATGAAGAAGTATAGTTCACACACGGGAAAATTAGAGTAAAGATGTGAGGAGAGGAGGTCTCAGTGCTTTCCCCAGGCCCAGAGGCTCCAGCCCGTGGGACTCAACAGAACCCACTTCTGACTTAATCCTTGACTCCAGGAACTGAGAGCTCCCACCTGCCTCCCCGGGAACCTCCTCTTTCCTCCCTGGACAGCAATGGCTTCCACTCCAGTCCTGCCCAGCGGCTCCAAGGATCCAATCCCAAGGGCACAACTAACTGCTTGGCCGTGGAAGGACAAAGCCCAGAAAAGGGTCACAGAAACAGGCGATGGCTGCCTGAACAAGGTTAGATGAGCTAATGCTAGGTGCATCTGCAACAGTTTCAGGGCAGTGCTGGGAGCAGCTACTTCTAAGCACCTCCCTGAAAGTCAGCTGTCAGGGCACTACCATGGGACAAAGCTCTTGGTAGAAATGGGGGGGAGGGGAACGACTCACTCTCAAATACCTCCACACAGAGTAAACAAGACTGCAAAAGCCAGCAAACTCCAAGGCGTGATAGCGACAGCCTGTACCAGGCCTGGCACCCAGGGAGCCACTGTGATACGGGGCATTTCTTTTAAAACCAAAATCAAACAGAAACTTGTATCAGCCGCAGAGCAGACAAGAACAAAGTCACTTCAAGGTCATCCAAAGAACTACCTATTACCAAGGTTTGTTTACCCTCCAAGCATCTAAAAGCTCGCCTACTGATTAAATAGTGAAGATCTTTTAAGTGCGTTAAACAAACACCCTTCAACCGTCTCCAGCACGCCAGCAGGGAAGGTGGAGAGGCTCTCCACAAAGCCACATCCAACTGAGCCCAAAGTACTCAACTGCCATGTTGTTTAAAAACACTCTCCTTGGCCACAAAGCACAGTGTGTGCCCACTAGAAGGGTGGGATTCCTACTCTCCTCTCCTGCCTCACCTGTTTCCCTGACCCAGCCAGTCAGACCCAAAGATGATCTCAACCTTGGTCCCCATCCCCTGCATCTGTTACCTCTGGTGACTGAAGACATGCCAAGTTAGCTACTGAGCTACAGTTCCCACCATACTTGGACTCACCCATCTCCACACCCACTTGGTCAACACAGCTTCTCACCTGGACCCTCCGAGCTCTCTGAAGGACAAGTGAGGGTGGTTCACACTCAGATAAGAGCCTCGGTGCCCTCGACAGTGAACTAAACAAGACCCTGTCTTCTGAGACACCCAGAGGACCAGGCACTCAGCCTCAGTTTTGTGGGGCACATCAACAGCCTATGAATGTGATCTAGCTACCACCAGCAGATGCATCAACTCCCCTGGCTCTCAACACTATCCCTGCAAAAGGCTTTACACATGACAGGACCAAGGGAAATTCGTGGTGCTTGCTGGAGCATCCAGAGTTTCCCAAGGTCTGGAAGAGGAAACTACGCATAAGAGGACATTTCATCAGAGTTTCTAGGCGGCTGTGGAGTCTTAGTGTGCAAACTTTGGAGACTGTAAAATAGCCAGGGAGAAAATGCCAGGCCTGAAGTCTTTCCTTACTCTACAAAGAAAACCAACATCCAGATCTGCTTGAAAACTTTCTCAAGGTTGTCAAGGGTCTGAGAGAGGCAGACAGAGCAGAGGTAGACCCTTGTCCCACCTGACACCAACCCCAGCCCCATGGCTAGGGAATCACTGCAGGCTAGCAGGCTCTCTCCCTGCCCTGGACCATTTGCCCTCCCTGGCACTGACCTCGGTGCAGGCACTTGTGGAGGTTGTGAAACACCAAAAGGAATCTAGATTTGCATTCCTGCTTTCCACCCAGGCAGGCTTCCTGCCAAAACTACCACTGGAAACCAGCCCTGTGGGCCGCAGGAAGGCTGGGGCCTACAGGAAAACGTGCCTTTGTGGCATTCTTACTTCCCATGAGGCCACCCTGACAAGCCCCCTCAAAGCAGGGTTCAGTGTGCCCCCATGGCCTGAGCGGACACCTCAGGATGCTTCTGGTTTGGAGGGACACCTAGCACTCTCTTGCCTAACACACCATCCTTCCCAACCCACCTGCAGGTTAACTCACGTGAGCTCCAGCCCCATAAAGGTCCATGGAGATGTGATAAGGAGGTTTAAATAGGCAAGGCTTCTGCTCCCAAATCTGAGAGTGGATTCCCCTTTAAGGGTGGCCAGGAGTTGTCAATGTGTTAGTTTGTGGAGCTACATGGCCACCAGGCCTGTTTTGTAAGCTGCCTCAACCTGATGGAGACTTCTCAGCATTAAGCTGCTGCTGTTTCTGGAACATTCAACTATCTGGTAATGAGGGTGGGTTAGTACCTCCATCTAGTAGGAGGCCTGAGATGTTTTAAAACATGAGCTCATAAAAGACACATTTCCGGGAAGAGGGTGCCTCAGCCGTCGGGGCTGATGGGCGTCCGAGGGGACTGCAATGTTTTCTGAGTCACGTCATGCGAGCTGCTGGATAAAATAACCCTGGGAAATGTGACATTCGAATGCTCTCTCTCCAACAGACCGAGCCTCCTGCCTGGGGCAGTGGCTGCACCGGCTTTATAAATAGATTGAACACAAGATAAATGGCCACGATCAATCATGCTCAGACTGAGCATACTCACCTCCCATCCAAAGTCGGCCTCCTTCAGTGCGGCCCGGGGCGCCACCACATAGGGGCCAAGCCTCTCCCCAACTTCCATCTTCCGCTTGGCCCAGATCCCCAGACCAGCTCCTGGGATGGAGGACTCTCGCAACTCGAAGTCTGGTGGGATTGGAATGTCTTCAGGAATGTAGACAGGAGCCTCATAGGGCGAGCCCTCCTTAGGAGTGAAGTCCTCGCTGGTGGGGAAGGGGGACGGCGGCCCCATAGGGATGGGGGACAAGATGCTGTCCTCAGTCTCCTCCTCGGCACTCTGGCCGGCCAGCAGGTCTGGGTCGGGTTCATACATATTATTTACAACGTCACCGTCACCTAAAGAGATAATGTAGCATCAGCGTCTATAGGAAGGGACTCCCTGAAGATGTGGCCCTCATGGAACCCAAGGGCACCAGAGGTCCAGCAGAATTCTGACTGCTACCCTTTGCCTGGCAGATACCACCTCTGCACCACCCCAAACCTGGCAGCAGGTATGCAGTGCCAGTGGCCCCAGGGAGGAGACCCCACCAGGCTCCTCCAGGAACCAGCGTGCTACAGGCAGCACAGCCAAGCTCTCCCTCACTGTTCACGTGAGAAGCAGGCGACTTCATCTGTGTAGCCACCTGAGGATGCACTGCCCGGCTCTGCTATGGAGAAGCAGCAACGGTGGCTGTCATAGGGATGGTGACATATTTGCTGTGGGATCATCCCGGTGCTCATCTGTGGCCTCAGAGATTGGGGAACTCGGATGTTTTGAAGGAAATTCAGAATCTGAGTTTTGCTAAAAACTGCCACCCCAGCGTAAAGCTACTCCAGACATCACACAGGGATAGCCAGGTTCTGTCTGGGGTTTCTGCAAGTTCCTGGTGACCTCAAGGCAGATTAGAAATAGATGAGGCCACGGACATGGTACCTGAGCTGCAGGTCACAGGACTGAGCAAAAGGATGAGGGTCCCCAGCTAATCATGGGTTTTCTCTAGGGTCAAAGGTCAACATCAAGACAGAGCCACTTGGAATATAAAAGGAGCAAGCACCTTGGTACACTAAGGCTGTGATGGCATTGGATAGAGAAGGTCTGTGAGGGCAAGGAGGAGATCAGGCAGAAAGGAAAACAATCCCATTCCTGGTGTATACCCCACAGCACCGCAAACAGGGCTTCAAACCGGCAAGGACTCAAGCAGCCAGAGGCCAGACCAGCTCAAGCCCCTAGCAACACAGAGAAGCAAATGATGAGACTGTGCTCCGTCCACACCAGGGTCTATCCACAGGAACACGAAGCTTACCATGCAGACAGACCTCACAATCAAACTGCCCAGAATGCTGGGGGGCGGGGATGTCCTATAGCTATTTTGAAACACCAGCATATTACTACTTAGACGGCCATCTTGCTGTGCCCAGGAATACCTACATTCGTTTTTCCTATCTAACTCTCCAGCTTCTTCCCTTTCCCCGTCCCTCCCACACAGAGGTGTCATGCTGGTCACCCTGACTTGACTATTCCCCAATGCCTACAATGTGTACACACTGTAAACATCACACTGGAGCCTATAAATCCCTTCTCACTCCCCAGTGTAAAGTCACACAGTTCTGTAAAGGCTCACTCGTTTTCCAGTGTGCACACGGGAGGAAACACCACAGTGTCTTATCAATACAAATGATTATTACATGTCCACTAAGATTTGAAAAATACATTACATAAAATGGAAGACAAATACTATGCCTCTACCCAGCATCCAGAAGAGGCAAATCGGTAAAGGTTGGGAGGAGCTGGGGAGTGACTGTTAATGGGTGCTGATTCTCCGATGAGAATGTTCCAGAATTAGAGGTAGAGGTTGGTCACACAACACAGGAAAGTGTGCCAAGTGCCACCAGACTGCGTGCTTCAAATGGTTACTTTTTCTGTACTGAGAATTTGACCTCAGTCAGTGAGGAAAGCCAGAGGTGTGTGGAGGGGGGTGGGTAGGGACCTCACTCACTCATCGCGCTGACCCCTGATCCAGATCTCCCAGATCAGGCCCATCCCGCCACTGGTTCGTTGGCCTTTGGAAGTCACCCAGGAGCCATGTCCCATGCCCCTCGCTGCTCCCTGATGCTGGCTGGTGAAATCAAAGCCTCCAGGGAGACAAGAACTTTCAAGAACAAGAAAAGCGATTTCAGATTCCCTGTGCTGGCTGCAAACAAGCCAGCTGTGGAAGTAACAAAATGTTTTCTTTCAAAAGAAACCAAAGTCTCGGGAAAAATCATGCCGATAACACTTATTTAATTTAGCAGCATTCACAGAAGTAATGACTATGTTTTAAGTGGCCAACGGTTCCTTTTTAATTGGCTGGTGGGATCCTTTCAGGGACTCGGCAACACAAGGCAGCGGAGCTCCTTCCACCCCAAGGCCCGGCGTTGTTTAGGTTTGAAAGAACACCCCCGTAAACCTTCCCATTGCCTGTGTGCGGCAGAAAGGTAAATTAGAAGGGGGGGGGGTAATTAACAAGCCACCTTATTATTCAGAACTGGTAACTGCATAGAGCTCACAAACAAAATCGCACTAGAAGCCCATGTTCCCCATGAAGTGCTTAACTCCTTCAGGTGCTGATGCCTCTGCCTCCCAGAGTGGCCAGGAAGCAGGGCAGGGCATCACTTCAGGAGCTCTGAGGGGTCCAAGTCGGGAAACGTTCCTGTCCAGGGTATGGTCACCTCAGGGCTATTTCTTCTCTTTTTTCAGTTTGAATTCTACTTCCTCAAACCCCTCACCTACTCACAGAAACCAGCACTTTATTAAAGTCCCACTTAACTGGAGGCCCAGCAAACAGCTGGAGAAAAGGCAGTGTTTCCTGCAGATTAGAGGCAGGCCTGTGCTCCAGCCCAGCCTCCTGTGCCCAGGTGGTCACCGAGGTTAGGAGACAGTTTCCTTCTTTGCATTCTGCTGTCCCCTGCACTGGAGAGAGAGAGCTCTTTGTTCGTGAGTGGGCATCGAGGGGGCTGGAGGCCTAATGAGTGTTTTGAAGGAGGATGTGGGAAGGGCTCCCAAGTCCCTGAAGAAACAGTCACCTGCTCTGAGTCTTGGGAGTCTTGGGGGAGCTAGGGATGAGCCTCTCAGGTTTTAGTTGGTGAGGAGTCTTATGTTCAACTTAGATATCAGCCTTCCTTTCTCATGAGCTCCAGGCAAGATGCCCTCTGAGATGGAAGCCCCTCTGCCCAAAGTGAACACTCTGGGTACCTTTTACCTAGCCCCAGGGTAGGTCACTGGAACGGCAGGTACATTCTTCCAGGCCATGTTCTCTTCCAGGTAGAAGAGCAGTGCCAAGGTCGCAGGGACTTTGTGACTGTGTCTCAGAGATTGGATGTCACTGATTGGTCAGAAGGCCTACATTCTTTATCTGAATCTTGCAATGGCTTCATGGTGGAGAGTCTTGGCTGGGGCTGTCATTCATAAAAGTTGGAACGCCTACCAAAATGATAAAAGTGGGGAAGGGAGGGTACAGGGAGCAGCAGGAAGAGAGGATCAGCATGAACCTGACTGGCCCTCGAGCCAAACGGCCCTGAGTCCTAGCCAAGTCTGTTTTTCATGCTAGAAGCACCTGCTCGATGCCCCCAGGGTCTAGCTGAGCTGATTCCTGGTGAACTTAACACCAAGTGCCTCTGAGCATCACACCAGCCAATGTTCAAGTGACCACCATGACCCTGTGGCATGGACTAGACCTCAACTTTTCCCCAGAACCAGGGAAGCATGGGCTGAGAATCCATTTGACCACATCTTTCACCCTGCTCTGGTTTCCACCCAACCTGGTTTTTAGTGTTGGGTCTTTTCTGACATCACACCAGGGGGTTTTCTGGCCCTCTCACCCTGGACACAAGCCACCCAGCATCTCTTCAGAGACCCCACTGAGGAGCAAACATGGATGGGATATTAAGGTCTAGAAAGATAAGAGAGACAGACAGACAGACAGAGAGAGAGAGAGAGAGAGAGAGAGAGAGAGAGAGAGAGAGAGAGAGAGAACAAGAACGAACAGTAGCTGACTGCTGGGACAGTTTGCTAAACAATAGTGTCAACCTGCGGGCGGTGGTGGCACACACCTTTAATCCCAGCACTCGGGAGGCAGAGGCAGGCGGATCTCTGTGAGTTCGAGGCCAGCCTGGTCTACAGAGCATGTTCCAGGACAGGCTCCAAAGCTACACAGAGAAACCCTGTCTCAAAAAACAAAAACACAAAACCAATAGTGTCCACCAGCAGCAGAGGGGCTGCCATGGCATCCCAGCTGGGGCTCTGCATCAGCCATGCCAGTAACATCTGTAACAGGTGATCACTGGCTGTGCTGCCACCCAACAGGCAGATTTAGACCTTCATCAGTGGCCAGAGGGAGCCTGAGGCATTTCCCCACTTGATGTGTATCTGACAATAGTTCCTGTTTTATTGTGAGGCCAGGCTTTAAGGAGAGGGCATCTACCTCAAAGGCCAGAGCAGGCAGGGTGAGGTTGACACTGGCAGGGATGTCAAGGGAAGTGTTTTCTGCCCATCAATCAGGCAATCGGGGGCAGTGTGTGTGTGTGTGTGTGTGTGTGTGTGTGTGTGTGTGTGTACACAACTGTGTGAGCATGTTAGGGCTCTATGTGAGCATGTGTATATGTGAACAGAGATAATGGTGGGGAACCCTGAAAACAGGCCCTTGGGGCCAGCACAGATCCACCCTCCACAGTCCCCTGCCCTCTGCCTGGAGGGTTCTGGAGAAAAAGGGAAAAATGGCAGGATGCCAGAAGCCCCTAACCACATTCCCAGTGAGCACTAGATGGAGGCCCCAAGAAGTCTCTGGGGTACCTGATGGGGCCTGCACACTACTGTGTGTGAACTTCACTGCTGGAGGTGGGACCTCCCCTAACAGCAACTATAGGCCTTAGCTGGCACCTCTCTCAGGAGGCTCAGAACAATCTGCTCAACTCATCTTCCTCTCAGGACACCTCCAATTGCCTATAGGAATATTCTGACTTCATTCTACATCCCTAAAAGCACCACATAGCCTACTCCAGCCCATAGGACACAGGCCCATGTCAGCTGTTCCCAGAAGACACCAGGCTGACACCTGCAAGTCTATTCTCAAAAGCAAAGAAGTCAAGCCAGGTGTCCACTCAGCTCAGCAATGACAACACAGTCATCTCCTGGAAATGGAGGAGGCGGGGGGGGGGGGGGGGATCAGGACAGCAGGGCAGGGCTTTCTGAATAAGAAACAACCTACATCTGGGGTAATCCAGGACAGGTTCAGTAGACATTGATCACTAGGAGGTACAGGGTGTTTGGATCAGGACAAGGTGGCCACTGATGATCTGCATCTTGACTACGGTGGAAACACAGGCTCACCCTGAGACACACCAGTGACACAGCACGTGTTAAGAACAAGTCCCTTGGGCCATCTGAAGAAGGTGGGTGTTGCCGACATCAATAACCTATGCTCAAAGAATGGGCTGTGGTGCCAGAGCCTGGCAGAACTCTACAGCTGGGGGAGCTGTGCAGCAGGTCTCACTGTCCTGTGTCCTTGGGCCCGTGTTGTTCTTTATAACTGCATATGTATCCATCATTGTTTTCAGCTGAACTTTCAATGGAAAAGGAACTTTCTTCCAAAGCAAGATCCTGTCATCCCATGTGCAGGGTTGTGTACCCTCAGGTTTTGCTGGTTCCACCAAACAGATCTCCTGCCTAACTCAGATTCCTCCCCCTGCCTGGGAGCAAACAGAATGACAAACTAGTGCTGGGGAAGGACAAGACCGGTGACAGGCATACGTTCCTAAGTCACCTCCTAAGCATGTCCTTGAAAATTTAGATTTGAGAAAAACCCAAGGCCACATAGTAGAAAGCAGATGGAAAGTTACAAGGGGTAAAAACTGCACACCACCATACTTTGTCACTAGTTAATTTCTTTATCACCCAAGTGCAAAGGAAACTGACAGAGCCGGGAGAGGCCACACAGTGGTCAGCAGCCTAGGCTCTGGGCGCTGGTTCCTTGTTGTAGGTTCCTGAGGTATCTAGCTTATCTTTAACTCTCTGGAAGAACTGGGAACCTCTTCCAGAACCAGAGAACATCAGTACCAGATCATCCCATGATCTTTTCTCTAAGGAAAGCAAGAGGGGACAGAAAGGTACCCAAGGCACAGTGCATAGCTCTGATAACGGGCATGTGTGGTGGTTGGGTAAGAATAGCTGCCCACAGGCTCATCTGAATGTTTGGTCCCCAGTTGGTGGAACTGTTTTGGGAAGGATTAGGAGGTGTGGCCTTGTCGGAGGAGGTGTGTTGCTGGAAGTGGGTTTTGAGGGTTAAAGGCCTATTCCAGGCCCAACTTGCAGATCAGGATGTGAGCTCTCAGCTACTTCTCCAGCACCATGCCTGCCTGCCTGCCTGCCTGCCGTCATACTCCCCATCATAATGGTCACAGATTCACCATCTGAAACTGTAGGCAAAGCTCCAATTAAATGCTTTCTTTTATAAGTTGTCTTGGTCATAGTGTCTCTTCACAGCAACAAAACAGGAACTAAGATAGCACCTTTAATTTGCATCCAAGGTGCCACACTGGTTGCTTGAGTCCGGGCCTAACACTAGGGTAGGAAGCCAGGGCAGGACATTTTCTCTCTCTAGCATTCTGCATGATTCATTAGGGCCCACAATACAGAAAGCTATCTTTTGGCCCTTGCTGGGTACAGAGCTAGATGTAAGGTCACAGGTCTCAAAAGATGGGCACCTCTATACTAGGATCGAAAACGTGAGCTTTCAGAACCTACTTCACCTGCTTCTATTGGATCTTGGTTTGAATGGATCTAACAGTGTCACTGAGCATGCAAAGAACTCCAGGGACTCCAGTGAGCTAAGTTTCAACCATCAAGAAAGGCAATGAGTGTCTCAAAAGGGCTGAGGACAGCCTCAGTCTGCTCCACAGAAACCCAGAGCTTCCTGAGTTAGAGGTGCTGCCTGGGATCCTAGAACCCTGAGATCCTGGTGAGTTATTAGGAGGTTTCTTGAGAGGTGGCTGTGGACAGCAGTGTCAACTGAGGTAGTAAATGGCTGAACCCCTGGAAGCTCCATCAGCATCTGCCCTGGAAGAAACTGAGTATGTGCAACCTGCACAGACACTACATTCTCATGTATAGAGACTCGGGAAATCAAGCAGCCCACCGAGGGACCCACAGCAAGGGGCAGAGCAGGCCCTACAGCCCAAGTTCCATGTACCCATCTTAGCCCTGTTGCAGGAAATCAGTAGTGCCCCCACCACAAACCTGGAGACCATTCTCTATCCAGGTACATATCTTATTTTGGTGTGTGTCTGCTATGTATCACTCACAAGTCACAGAGCAGAAAGTCAGGGCCTGGGAAGAACATGCATCCTAGAAGCCAACTCGGCACTTTTACAATGGATTGGTGGATGATGGAGTCTGATCAGGCCAGACACTGGCTGGGCTTCCTTAAAATGCCAGCACTCCTCTATCAGGACACATGCATATGCCTATGTGTGATACCCATGCAGGGACACACACACACACACACACACACACACACACACACACACACACACTCCCCTAGGGAACAAACACCTGAGCCTATTCAGAAGCAGACTAAATAGTGGCCTTTGGTGCAAACTGAAAACTTGGGCTTTTCTTTTCTGTCTCAGTCACATCCACATCCTGTAAGCTTAGCACAGAAGCAGCTAAGGAGGAACAGCGCCTTGGTATAGGTCCTACAAGCCAAACACAGGGAGGTCTAAGGGGACCCAGCAATTTGTTCTGTTCCCACCCTATGACATTCCCACTGGCCACTGTCCTGAAGCCAGAGGGACAACAACCCAATGTCCTCATCTGGTTGGATGCTGATCCTGAATGGCCACTACTGTCCTTCCTCAAAGGGAGAGAAAAGAGCATCAGAAGAGAGAAGAGGGGGAGCACAGACCCAGCATGCACAAGCAGCTTCAGAAGCAGACTTGGGGTGGGATGCTTGTCCTGCTCGTGGATGTAGAAAGGGACACCCTCTCTCCTGGTGAGGACATGCAGGCTGGCTGCAGCCCCACTGAGCACTACAGAGCCATCATAACCACCTCTGGGGGGTAGGGGGCTCACAAAGGAAGAGTCCTTGATGTACTTTACAGAATGCAGGCCCTTAGTAGTCACTGTCCCAGACTCTGCCCACTGCTGCTGGGACAGGGAGGGAACCTCACGCTCGTCCTCAGAGGACTTGAGCAGCTCATCTGACAGTGACCCTTAGATCTGCCCAGCTCTCTGGAGCTGACATCTTCCCACTGTACAGCTGAGATCAGATCACACACCCTGGGTCCAGAGACGGGCGTGGGGTGGCCACACCCAGCCTGTTGGCTTCCTAGCAGCTCCCCGCTACCCCCATCTCTCCCTAGGAACCCATCCAGGCTAAAAAGAATCTAAATGAAACAGTGACATGTGTCCAGGAGCTGAGCTCAGGGCCAGCTCTGCACAAGCTGCCTGATCCAGCCCAGGAGGCATAGTCAGAAGTAATAAGCAGCCAGTGACCAGCCTAGGCTCTTCCCCCTGGGGACTTGCAGCTGTACTTGTCAGAAAGCTACAAGACTTGTGGTTTCTTGTGGGCAGCTCATCTCCTTGTTTCGCAGAACAGCAGCCCCAGTCTAAAGGCCCTTTTCCAAGCTTACAGGGAGGTCAGGGCCCCAATGAAGAGTCCAAGAGTCAAAGGGAGTCTGCTCAGAATTACCCAGAACTGACCCAGATCATCCTCTGAAGAAAAGAAAGCCTGTCTGAGCAACGTACACCGAACTATCTCAGAAACAAAACCCCAGACCCAGGGCATCCAGCTGTGAGTCAAACCACATGTCCAAGGAAACCTCAGTGGGACCAAGGAGCTCCTTGCTCCATGAGCCATACATGCTGTCCACAGCCAAGCTGACCCAAGAGTGTCACATTGAGTGACAAGTTTCCTGAGCATCCCAGCCCACCATTGTCAGAGACAGGACACCTGTTTGTGAGAACCCAGCAGGTTCCCAGGAAGGCATGAGATTGAAACTAGGAGAGACACACACTCTCCCCTGGCAATGTCCACTTCATGTGCCAAGTCTGCTCTGTTAGGGTGTTCCACGGTGACATGGGGCCACCTAGGGCTGGGGGCTTGGGAAGTGACTGAGTACTGCCATGAAGAACAACGTCGTATGGTAAGGGCTTATTTGGACTCATCTGAGCCCCGACTGTCACATCAGCATAAGACACTCAGGGCCCCGAAGAGTGTCATCATGAGGTGGTGACCCTGGGACATCTGGAAAGGCCCATCACTGGGTCACCTCCTCTGAGCTCACAAGTGGGAGTTCTAGTCCAAAGGGAGGGCTGAGAAAGACACTGAGGGCAACAGGGTAGTGTGGTGACCTGGGGATCAGAGGACAGAGCCAGCCACTAGATTAGACATAGAGCCAGGCAGTGGTGGCACACACCTTTAATCCCAGCACTTGAGATCTCATGTCTTTGCTTGGGAAGGATACATGCCTTTAACCCCAGGAAGAAATATGGCAGGACACAGAAAGGTATGTAAGGCGTGAGGAAACAGGAACTCGCTCTTGAGGCTGAGGATTTCATAGAGGTAAGAACATGGCTGGCTGCTGTTTCTCTGATCTTTTAGCTTTCACCTCAGTATCTGGCTCCGGGTTTTTTTAATTAATAAGACCATTTAGCAATTCGTGTTACAGGGTAGGAAATTTTTACATTCAAGGTGGACTCAGTGGGGTTGGGGGTTGGGGGACTTTTGCCCCTGTCACTTAGAAGTCTCGCAGTAGGGCCCCTGGTCAAGAAGCATTGTGTCCCTGGCGACTTAAGAGAGCAGTAGTCCATGGAACTCACCCAGACCTGGGCAAAAAGGTGGAAAGGCACCAAGTGTTGCAGAAGAACAAGGTCAAGTTCCCCTGCTCTGGCCACGCAGGGTTCCAAAGCCTCCGGTTTCAAACCATGAGCTGCTGCTTTTCACTGAAGCCTAGGGAGAGCCTTAGGGAGAGCCAGGGCCTACCATGCTTCCAAGTCTCCTCACTCATCCCCTAACAATGTGAGCAGAGAGCAGATTCGCACACCCTTCCACAAAATGATGAACAATGGTTTCAGTAAAACCCACCCCTGGCCATGCTCCTAAGTGTCTTTTTTAAAGGGAATACAGTGGTGGCCTGGTGCCACAAGTACCTTATCTTCCAGAGAAGCCGCCACTTGACAGTCAGCAATGATCTGAAGCTGCCATCATGCCAGCCAGCAGCAAGGACCCCCAGCATGCTTTCTCCTGAAGAAAATAGCAAGACCAAACACAGGGCACCCACCCCAAAGGTAGCTCAAGTTAGCTTAAGCTCCACCAGCCTGCTGAAAGCAGAATTTAATACCCACTGATCAATTCAGTTCGACTTATGTAATACATGTAGCCACAGAGGTGAGACCATACTTCAGGATGTATGACACTCAGTCACCAAGGCTTTGGGGAAACAGTCCTCAGCTGGCCACATGGCATCAAACTCTGGAAGCTGTACAAATGACCCAAGGGGGGTCTAATGATATGCTGTCTCTCCTTGGTTCTGTCTGTCCCTGTCAGGCCTGCTGAACATTGCTAGCATTGATTTGGGCTCACTATCTAAGATTCTCTTACTAATTGAACCCACAGAGCATACAGCCATTACTGTACTTGACCTAATTCTCCCAGAGTCCATAAGACAAGTAGCAATGTTATATCAAGGACATGAAGTCTGGAGAGTGGGTATGTACTTAGAGCCCCACATTCAGTTGTACCTAGTGAAGAACTGCACAGTCTTCATTCTAAGGTATCTAAACTTTATCCATATCCATAGGAGGCATTTATTGATGCCCTTACCATGGGCACAGATTGGATGAATAAATGTGTGGGTGAGTGGACAGATAGGTAGATGGGCAGATAGATGGATGAGTACCTGGATGGGGGATGGATGAATGAATGTATGGGTATGGGTGGGTGAGGGGATAGATGAGGGGATAGATGAATGCTAGATGGGCAGATGAGTGGATGGATGGACAGATGGATGGATATACAGAGGAGTAGGTGGGTCAGTAGATGACTGAATGAATAGTTTTGGTTAATTGATGGATGGGTGGATAAGTGGATAGATGGGTGAGTAGATGGGTAGGAAGATGAGTGAATGGATGGGTAGGGTAGTAGATGATGGGTGGATAGACAGGTAAACAAATGGATAGACTGAGAGGATGGATGAATGGATGAATGTGTAGGCAAGTGGATGGCAAACGGGTGGGTTAATGGGTAAGTATGGATAAACCTACAGACAGATGGATAGGGGTGAGGGAAACCTCTGAAGGCAAGTCGTTTCATTTCATTTGTTTTGCTTTTGCTTTTGAGTCAAGGACTTACTATATAACCCCACCTGGCCATGAACTTACTCTGTAACCCAGTCTGTCCTGAAGTCACAACCTTCTTGCCTCTGTCTCCAAAGTGCTGGGATTATAGGTGTGTGCCAACATATCCAGATGTTGAAAAAGTTCCTAATGGGGGCGGTGCCCGTCAGGACCTTTCCCTTCCTTCCTAAGAATGGGAGCTTGCTGATAAGAGTCAAAGTCCACTTTCCTCCACTGTGATTGGTTAAACTAGAAAGATTTCTTTTTTTCACACAGACCCTCTTGAAAATGGGCCAGGTTTTTCTGATGTCCCTTCAAAGCCAGCCCTTTTACTGCCCCCTACTTCCACTCATGTGGGGTAGCCTGCCTGGTCTAATATGCCATGGTCATGTGTCTGAGTTACGGGTTTCAGTCAAAAGCCTGCCTGGTTTTCAGAGATGTTGCCTCTCACTTGAGCTTTCTTGGAGAAAAGGCAGAACTTGGCCTCTGACATTGGTCCCCTCTTCCTCCCCAGAGACTAGTGGAGAAGAAGGCTGTCTTTAAGTCCCTCAGAGACCCTAGCAAAGGTCTCCTGCTTGGAGGCCTACATCACAGGAGCTGTAAGCATCAGGAAGGAATAGAAGGAAAAGGGTCTTGGTCTCCAGGTCTGCAGGAGCCGCTGAGGAGAGTAGAGGCAGAAGTCATTCTCAGGGGACAGTAAGAAAGTCTTATTCTTAGTGGGGGATTTCTGCACAGCCACCATGACAGACCAGTGAAGCAGACACTTCCTCCAGAGAAGGATTCTGGGATGCCAGAGGAGTTTCCTGAAGACCCACTTCCCAAAAGTGGGATGTTAGGAAGGGACACTCAGGAGTTGGTCAGTTCCCATCTGCTTGTGTCCTCCATCTCTGAGACATCTGTGCTGCAGTGACTGGCTCCAGCTCTAAGACCCAGCCTTGGAAACTCACAGACAACCTGGCGAGAGCTTGTGCGCCCATCTCCTGACAGGCCACCCAGGGCCCTGCCTCATCCATAGCAAGAGGCTCATCAGCATTCTTCCAGAGCCAGGACGGATCCCAGCAGCTGTTAACACAACAGATTAATGGGGCCAAGGAATGATGGTGCTGCAGACATGCTAACTGTTAATAATAATCAATCGCCGTTTACATTCTCAGCCCTGTCCACAGGGATGGCCCCAGCTGCAACCCTGATGCAACCAAATTGCTATTAGGGCTTGCGGAAGCCTGGGTGGGTAGGTGCCTGGTGCTGGCTGACCCGAATCTGGCACAGGCCTCTCTGCGCCATTTCTCCAAAGACTGGGTGTATGGGAACTCCTTAGCAAGGAGCTTGGGTGGCCTACCTGGCTTCTCCATCCTGGCTACGTTAATCATGCGACCTGGCTATATCACCCGTATGTAAGTGTCACAATTATGAAGGGAAGTAACAACCCAACCCACAGAACAGCCTCCTCTTTTCAGGTGAAGGAAAGTCTCAGAGCCACCCAGGAGAGGCAGCTTCAGGCCTGGCCCCAGCGGGAGCCTGAACTAACCTTATGATAGGTCTCCGGCCACCCATACTAAACAGCTAGCTCACTCAGGTCATCGTGTACAAATACCTCAGAACATGGCTTACCTGGAAATAAATTCTTTGTAAATGTATGGACTTCAGATGAGACATTAGGATGTCTAGTCCAAAGTGAGTCTTTGGAGGGAATGTAACTCTGCCACACCTGAACTGCAGACTTTTGGCTTACACCACCCAGTTGATGATAGTTTGTTCCAGAGGCCCCAAAAAACCATCCTGGTGGACCCTTCCAACCCATTTCACACACAAAGAAGCCAACAAGCTGAGGACGAAGAGCAGTAGGAGCCCAAGCAGCCCATGCTAGCCTAGGGAGTTCTAGTCTCTGAACCACCTGCTGGCCAGGGTCATACCCCAGCCTACCTCAAAGTACTCCCATGCCTTTGGGCTCAGAGATAACCAGCTCCATCCAGAAGAAGAGGCATAGTGAACACCCAGGCCCCGTCCCCCACTCCAGTGTAGTCCAGGAGTCTGCACTACAGCCCATTGGGGTCCCGGAGCCCAGGGCCAGCAACCTGAATCCAGCCCTTCTGAGGGCCATGGAAGGCTCTGGCCAGCCCCAGCCACCTGGCCCCACTTAAAGCTGATGCATTATTCCAAGACGATTATTTGTCCTGCAATGCTCTGGGGACACTGAGCTCTGCGGCAAACCCGCATCTTCCATTTCCTGGCCGCCTCCATCGCCCGGGGCAGGCGCTGAATGGCTGTGATGCCTCTGTAATTTTTATCAAGGCTTGTTCCTGGTAAAAAGCCTCTTTGTTTCAGAGAGATGTGATTTGGCCTTTTTCTTCCTCTCCTTTATTCCTTGGTTAATATACCACTTCCCCGAGCCCTGGGGGCAGCGAGGTAGCCCACGGATCGCTCAAATCTCAGTGTTTTTCTTCTAAATCACAGCAAGGCTCCCTGGCCCTGCTGAGCCCAGTATGAGCTGGCAGGCTGAGCGGGTGCCCTCCTTAACCCTTTGCCTCCTGAATGGTCATCATGTAGGCGCCTCAAATTTCAGGGTGGGGTGGGGGTTACTCTGCAACCTCCAACCCAGACTGGGGCATAGGGGCTTTCTAAACAACTGGAGTGGGGCTGGAGTGGGGCTCAATGGTATGGCACCGGCCTGGCACGGGCCAGGCCCTGCGTTCTACACCCAGCACTGAAGAAAAAATTTAAATTAAATGCTGGCAAAATATACATCACTTAAAATAAGTCAGTGATCTCAAGGAGCACAGTGTACACACAGGTCCTTCTCTTGAGCCCTTCGTATGTTGAAACTGAAACTCTGTCTCCATTAAATATGAACCGCCCCCTCCCCTTTCCTCCCTAGCCACCATTCCACTCTCTGTTTTCATGAATCAGATTCCTCTAGGACCAGATGTAAGTGGACTCGCGCAGGACTTGGCCTTGGGTGATCGGCTTATCTCACTGAGCACCTTGTCCTTGGGGTCCCCCTCCCCACCGCTGTGTTGCAGGGTGCATCAAAACTAACTTCCTTTTAAGTCTGAATGGCGCCCCACTGTATGAACAGACCATGCTGCTTCCCCCGTTGACTAGTGTACAGAGTGCAACAGTGAACGGAGGTGTGCAAATATCTCTAAATCCATGGTGTATCTGTAGCATTAACAAAGGTTCGAAGAGGCCATTCCCCCAGAATGAAGCCTGCTTCCTGCCCACAGCTGCCACTCTCCAGAAGCTAGGAGAGGATGCCCACCTCACCACCGCACCCTGCACTGAGTCGCCTCCCCTACAGTTAGGTATTCCTCCTATTTGTCTACACGGCCACCTAGGGTGAGGGGCCTGGGTGACTGACTTATGCAGTGGGCACCCCATTCTGATGCACAGTGTCTCCAACTGGAGGGCGGGGAGCCCTAGAGAAACACCAGGAAGCCAAGCTTTGCTTTCTTAGCTGAGTCGCTATTTGGGGATTTTGTGCTTGGAAGATGCCTAATCCTTCATGGCTGTGGGGAAGCTCTGCCCCTCCTCAGGTCACTTCGGCTCCTCCTGGGTGCTTAGCAAGGCTTGCTTGGGCATTTCCGAGTCTCTCAACCAGAGCAGCACAGTGGAGGAGCAAGGGGTTAAATGCTGAGCAAACGCTGTGACAACTGCCACCAAACTATTTATAGACACATTTATCTCGATCGCTCCTACCAGCCAGCCTGTGGCTGCCATTCACAGGCCAGAGTGAGGTTGCAAGTAAACTCATGTGCCTCAAGAAAACGAGGGCAAGGTGGCATCCGGGAGGGCCTGCCCTTTGCAGAAGGCTGGTTTCTGGGAACTCAGGTACTGGGACTGGCTTGCCATCACCCCGAGCTGCTCTGGGGGGCACAGTGAAGCCAGCAGGTTCTCTTGATAGTATGGACAGCGGAAGGATAAGTAGGCAGAGGATGAGAGGTGATGCTGGCTTCTGTGCCTTCTCCTCTGTGGCCCTGGCTGTAGAAAGGGCAAGCCTTAGGTCCTTGAACAGCTGTGAATGCTTGGTGAAGTGGAGTTCAGCACCAGGGAGGGCACAGACCAGCATGTTCACTGGCCTCTGGCCTGAACACTGGAAAACAGCTGGTGTGGCTTTGCTGTCTGTACTGGGCCTGGGTCCTCAGCCTCCTGCTTTCACTCTCCTGGGCTCCACCTCTTCTGGGTGTTTGGGCCGCTGGCTGTCTGCCCTGGCCTGGCCTCACACCAAATTAGGGGTAAAGAGCTACAGATGCTGAGCCCCTCTGCCACCAGGAAGCTTCATGGGAGGATAGTGCCACCTTGTGATCTGGCTCCCAGGAACCAGACAGATACTTTGGGGGGACTGTATTTCCCAGGGGTCACCTGCTTTGTTTCTCTACTCTCCTCCTAATGCTGCCTAGGGGCTGGAGCAGAGTGGGGTGTCTGCAGATACGAGGTCATTCTGAGAGCACCCCACTCTCCTCAGCCCAGAGCCCCCTCCACATGGGAATGGGGGCTACGCCCTCTACTACCCACCCTGGAGCAGCCTCTACCTCCTCCCCTCCCCTTCCGGAAAGAAGGCTGCAGGTGATTGGCCATCCTAGCCCTCCAGCCCATTCTGCCTAATAAAGACGTTTATAGTTTTAACCATCAAATAAAGTGCTTAACTCCACCGTGTTCTTCTCCTCTGTTCAGCCACTCTGCAGCTTCATTTAGCAGGCCAGTGGTGAGAGAGGAAAAAAAAAGAGAAAGAAAAAGAAAGAAAAAATTCATTAATTTTTATTAACAGGGAGAGCCATTTGTTCCCTGTGACAATATTTGACTTGTCGAAATGATTTTCACCTCTGCCACGAGGTGCGCGCTCCCCACATACATCACCCGATTACTCGGAGCGCGCCGGCCGCAGTCATTAGGCAGTGAATTAACGGCAGTCCCCAACACTATTAATCACCCTGACAAAGGCGTTAGCTCGCCGCTGACCCGAGCACGGCCCACGGACACAGCAGCCAGGGAGAAGACCACAAGCTGGGGGAGGTGACAACAGTGCTGGGTGGGTGCCTGGCCTTTCCCTGCATGCCCCTAAGGTCTTGACAAGGTAAGCAGGCCAGCCCCCTGGCCCTGGTGACAGAGTGATGGTGCAGCAGGGTGGCAGGGTCCCTGGTGCTTTCTCCATTTTCTTGGGTTCCCTCCCTGCCCAGGTGCTATAGTGACCTCTCCTTATGTGATCTCACTACCCAGCCTGGGGGCACAGCTAATAGCATCCCATTTTACAGTTCAGGAAACAGGTGCAGAGAGGCCAGGACCTCCTACCCAAGGTTGTGAACTGTCAAGGAGTGTCACCAGAAGTCTGATCCAGGCCTAGTGATTCCCACTGTCCGCTCCCACCTTGGCTCTAACATCTCCCACTTGAAGGGAGGTGTTGGGGAGCTGGAATCCATGAAGAAACCTGGAGTGTGTCCTTGGCTCTGATGGGCTTCATAAGAAGGATTATTCTGACTGTGGATGGGGCCCCAAGCTTAAGGGTCTTTTTTTTTTTTATAGAGTTTGGTTTCCAAGCCCCAATCTGTGGTTTTGTGGCAAGAGAAAGAGAGAGACAGAGAGACAGAGACAGAGAGAGACAGAGCTTTCTTTACATGCATGCTGGACACCCCCACTGAGCAGGTGGAGTCACAGAGGCTCCAACAGGAAAGTCCCTGAACTAGGCTAAGACATCCCTTCTCAAAGAAGATCCTAACGGCTGTGCATCACAGCCATTTCTTGGGATTTTGTCTTGCAAGACCTCATCTCTAGAGGGTCACAGATCCAGGGCTATGACCTACATACCTCTGACTGACTCAAAACATGTGCCCTGGATGTGGCCAGGACTTACCTGAAGATGAGAGCCCTATGAACAGGACCCACCAAGCTCTAGGAATTGGCTAGACACCCCATGGCTGTTCACCCTCAGAAGGGAGGGATGGCACCCACCTGCTCGGACCTTTCCAGGACTCTGTGACAGGCAGGTCAGGTGACAGTATCCTCCAGCACCATCCTTCCCTCAACCTTGACATACTTCCACCATATTTCCCATGTTAATCCAATTTATCAGTTCTACATTTTAAACTGATGTCTTCGAATTAACCCAGGCATCAGATTTGGATATCAGTCTGGGCTGAACCAGAGTCTGAAAGAGCTGGGGATGTGGGAGGGGTAGCTCTTCACACACTTGTCTTCTTTCTCTGGACTTCTCATTTTTTATGCCTCAGCAAATTTCCTAATTTTCCTCATTAGCAACTAATTTACAAGTCTCAACACTCTTCCCACCTGTCCCTTTCATCGCGGACTTCGCAAGATTGGAAATAGCCGCTTGCTCACTTGTGTGATGCTTGTTCCTGGCTTCCAGAGAACAGGGAGATGCTGGGTGGAACCAGGGATGTTTCCAAAGCCCTCCGAGACAGCAAGAGGGGCCCTTCTCTGCCTGTGGGGGGTTCACGACGGGAGACGGTGCATATGGACCATGCTAGAGTATGAACAGGATCCCTGTGGCCAGCACCCCGACCTCCTCCTCTGCAGCCTACTACCTCTGCCCCTAGCCGTGTGGCCTGAATTCAAGTCTCACGGGTGGACTCCCAGGGAAATGAGGTCAGCTTTGCACTTGGACACTTGCTGATTTTGAGGATGGCCTTGGCTGGGACTGTCTTCAGAAATTCTCAAATAAAAGGGTAACTGTGGTGGGCTTGTGCTTCAGCTAAGGCCTTGGTCTTGGAAGAGATACTTTCTCAAGCTCACTGGTGGTGACATTAGTACAGACTAGCATCCACCAAACCCTTGCTACTTACAAGGTACAATCCAAACTGTCTCCTGGTATCTCCCCTGGAGGCAGACAGAGGCAGAGCAGAAACTGGCTTAAGGTCTGAGTATCCTTACTCCAGGGTCCAGCTGTAGGTTCCTGACTGAGAGTCTTGAGGTCTCCTGGTGTCAACTATGCAGCGAGAGCACCTTTGAGAAGAAGTGGCTTCCACTCAGGTCAGTGACCTAGCCAGAACCCAATATTCGCTGGCACGGGGATGACTTCACTTCACAGGGGAGAACCTGGGGCTTGCTTACAGAGACAGAGAAACTGTCTCAGGCTTGGCTCTGACTTCTGCCTGTTTCTCCAACCACCAGAATGTGCTGGTGATTACAGGGGCCCATGAGGTTTGCACCTCGTGGCACTGAGCCAGCGGATTAGGAGCAGGCTGTGGATACTTGGTAGTGTTTATCTCCCTAATTCTTTCTTTTAAAAAATTTACATTTCTTTATTTTAATTACTTTAAAAATGATTACTTGTTTTTATTTCTCCACATATTTTTATGTGTATGTGGAGGTCAGAGGACAACTTCCAGAAATTGGTTCTCTCCTTCCACCATGTGGGTCCTAGAGATAGAACTCAGGTCACCAGGCTTGTGGTGGAAAGTGCTTTACCCACTGAGCCATCCTGTGGGCCCTTGGTTCTGGGTTTGTTTTTTTTGTTTTGGTTTGGTTTGGTTTTTTGTTTGTTTGTTTTGTTTGTTTGTTTGTTTGTTTAAGGCCTCTTGAGGAGTCTCATCCCCAGAAGTGGCATTGGCCAAGAAAGCTCTGTTTAATGGAGCCTGAACCACCCATGCAGAGCGGAGCTGATATTTCCCTGAGCTCCTCCCTGGGGGCCCTGGGGGGCAAATTCATTTTCTTTCTGGAATTTTCTTTCTTCTAGAATTTTCTATACATAGACCCTTGGAGTGCTGCTCCTCAGCCTGACATACCTGGCCCATTCTACCTGGCTGGGCCTCCTAGGCACCTGAGATATGTCTGGGTATCACTGTCCCCAGCCCAGCAGTAAGGGCCACAACTTCTGAGAAGTGCTCTAGGATGTTTCTCATTACCTGCTTGCATCAGTTTGGTTTTCTTTGCTAAGTGAAAGATGATGGGCAAAGTTAGACCTGCAAATCCACAATTTCCCAGCAGCTCATGAATTTCATCCAAACAGAAAGCAAGACAATGCCCTCATATGCCACTCAGGACCAGGTAGAAGAAAACTGGGGGCTGAGAGGCACTCTCCCGACCCACACCCCTACAAAAACTCCTTACTGAGCCTCACTCAACTTGCTATTTTGTTAAGCATTTGGCCATGTGGTAGATCACATTAAAAGGCTACCAGTCTTAATCATCCCCAAGAGGACCAGAGAGGGTACCCAGAGCCTTTGTTATTGACCCAAACGGTCCGTGTCTGGGCAAGGCCTCAGCACGAGCCAACCGATGGCAGAGGGATGGTGACCACGGTGGGGAAGAGCAGAGCCAAGGAGACACCTGGCACTGGCACTCTGTGATGCCAGGGTAGGGACTGGCCCACTGCTAGTAGGAGTTAGAGTCTGTTCCTGCTAATCTCAGCATATCCTGTAGGGGCTGGGTACCCACCTAAAAGTTGAAGCACACTTGGGACTCAGCAGGCAGGACACTACAGCCCCCTTTTCCTCAACACAGTCCCCTCCCTGCTGCAAGCCTTTGCCCCGTGGTCACAATGCTGTGACCTCATTCCCTCTGTGTCAGCTCACTTGACCATGCAAGTCACTCTCCTGCCTCGGGCACTTAGAGAGCAATCTCTCATGAGGCCACGCCACCTTCCAAGCACACTTCCACCGAAGCTTGCTCTGTGGTCAGCAGAGCTTTTGGTCTGCTAGGATGGAGCCCAGCTGAAGGACCCACGTGCAGTGCCAATCTGCAGAGTTCAGCCTTTCTCACAGCAGAGCCCTGCCTGTGACTCATTCCTGAAAGCTCTCAGTCCCCCTCCTTCCTCCAGAAGACTGACATCAATCATGTTTCCCAAAATTAGGAACAAGGAGGCAAAACCTTTTAGTCTACAAAACTTTGTCTTCTCGGATTGCCTGTTACATTGTTTGCCAGCCTCAGACAACCTAAAATTATTTTAAATCATTTTTTGAATCTTAGAAAACCACAGAAACAGAATGGGTGTCTTTATCACACATTACACTTTAGCTCTTGGCTGGATGTCTGAGTGGCTCATAAACCACACAGTGGAAGTCCACGGGAGACATGGGTCTTGAGGGGCAAGTTCAACGTCTCAGAAGCAGCTGCTGTAGAGGAAAGGATTGGCAGGAGGGTGTCTCAGCCGGGGAGGGGCACACTGACCCAGGGACTTCCCTAAAACCTGAGGACTAGGACATCAGTGGATATTCAAGCCTCCTGTGTCCTAGCATCCCCCAAGTTCATATGTGGCTCTCTATCCCCAGCTCAGTCTGCCACCGGGACTGAGTACTTAGCTGAGAGTGGATTCCTAAGGTGAGCTCTCACCCATGTGACTGTGCCATCATAAACGGAGAAATACAGACACAGACACACACCAAGAAAGTATCTCATGTGAACACAAAGGAGGTTCAGAGCCTTCAGCTCCTCTTGGGAAACCTGCACTTCGGACTCTAGAATTTCCAAAGGATAAATTCCTGTTGTTTGAGGCACCCGGTCTGGGCTCTTTGCTTAGCCAGCCCCAGGAAACCAATACACTGGCACTCTTAGTTACTGGGTTTGTGTAGAGGCTTTTAACTTAACACCCATGTGCCAGCCACTAGGGGGTTCTGGGGTTTGGTGGGTTATTCAAACCAGTCAGGTCTATGCAATCCACCTGGAGGTTCCCAGGTGGAAAGAGTGGTGTTGAGTGACTCATCAGAGAAGGGACCACATCAGGGTTTTCTACACATACCTCCTTTCAAGATCTCTGGAGATCCTAGGGCCCCAGAAGCACGGCTGAGACGGCCCTTTCACCTTTGTACCTTGCTCTCTGCCTGCTAACATTCCTTCTCTACAAGGCGGGATAGCAGGAATTCATGAGGAGAGAGCACAGCAGTATTTACCAGAAAGCAAACCTCTCTCTGATTCAGTGTGGTCACTGCCTTCCACTCGGCTGCCTGGTTGCTGTTGATTCTAAATTACTTGCTTCCTGGAAACTGTCATTTTCCTAACCAGGTCCTCACAAAGCTGGGGAGGGAGGTATTTAATAAAGGCTGATGCCTGGCAGTGTTGGTAGGCCTATGGCCTGGACCAGCACAGAGGCAAAAGGGAGCCCAGCATTGAACAGGCTGCTGACCACAGAGGATGCTGAGGAGGTCAGAACCTGTTCACCGCCCTGGAATAAGTGATCATCGAAGAACATGGGTCAGTAGATCCATGAAGACAGAAGGGCTAGGGTGTGACTATTCCCTTGTGAGATAAGGTAGTTGTAGGTATAAAGAGTGGTAATGGCCATACAACCCACAGGACAGATTCCATGACACCAAAGAGCACACTGACAGGCAACTGGCACAACATACAGCATGCCTTGCATTCTACCAAATTCAAAACACAAAGCTGTTTCTCGGAGTCGGGTTCCCCACATCACAGACAACCCCTCCCGTCGTCTTCAGAAGTAACCCTTCTTCCCAGCTGGGATTAGACCTCCTTCCAGTAACGGTCACACTTGTTTCTGATGACACATCTAAGCACAAAGTGACTTTGCACAAGAAATGAAGAAGGTCCAGAATGGGCTGGATGCTTGGGGCCGCAAAGGCACAGAAAGGAAGCAGCTGGCAGAGACCCTCCGTGTTCCAGGGGCTCCTGACAAAGTGCCTCCTGAGCCGGCCCGGCCATGTCACTCGGAACACAAAGGGCGCTGCCAAGGAAGTGATTTTTAAACCTAATTGTTCCCATTTCTTTTGTTAAATGTCTTTAGGGGTGCCTGGAGATCTGCTCGCAGGGAACACAGCAAAAAATACGTGTGAAGGAGCACACTGCGGAACTTGTAAACAAGACTGAGATGTAGCCACTTTTGCCTAAAACAAGAAAGTGCCACATGCAAATTTTTACGTGCTGGGTAAAATCCCTGCACAAATGTCTGATGTTCACGAAAAACCATCCCAGCTCCCTCCTGGCCTGGGGTGGGCTTGCGGCTGGGGGCCATCTTTGGTGACCAGCTTCTCCTGCAGCTGAGCGAGCGGGCAGGGGACACTTAATTGTGGAGCCCGTTTGCTGGCAGGAAGCCCTGCCTCGTCCAGCGGGCAGCCAGCATGATAATGAGACAGTTTCTATGGAAATGAGCTTATAACTATTCATTTTCTCCCCATTCCCGACCCATCCACAAAGAGGTTTTCCAAAATGACCCCCATTTTCCTACCCCCAACATCTCCTCACACCATTGCCCGACCCGCTAATCAGCTCGAGGAGAAAGGAAAGAGGAAATGCCGCTCTTTGACAAGATGTGGGAAACCACCTCGATTTGTGCTCGGTGTGGCTGTGACCAGAAAACAAAGAACCCTCGCCGGATCCAGGGGCCAAGTTTCAAGTAAACTTTTCCGGACGCACCAAGCGAGTGTGTTTTTGTGTGTATTTTCTGGTAAGATCTGAGCGCTGCTTCGCCACTTCTTAAGAAGCTCTGAACGCAGCTCTGTTCTGCCGAACGTTCGTTGTCCTGTCGCTCCCCTTTCCGGCTGCATGCCCTCACCTGCCAGCTGCTCTCTTGAACCTTGTGTGTCCGGGAACAGTAAAGAACTGGGCTCGGCACTCCCAGCCCATCTCGGCTTCTGGGTGATAAAGAAGAATGGCAGGGATGGGTAGCGTGGACCTGTATTTTCACTGTATTTTCACGAGCCTGTTAAGGTCTCTAGATGAATAGGAGGCTAGGCACAGTGATGGGATAAGGAAAGGCCTGGGCCCTGCTCAGCCCCTTATCTGGATTTTATAAGCAGCTAATATTTATGAGCCTTGGCTGTTTTTCCCAGAAATTCAAGTAGAAAGGGAACTCACCTGCACAGTGGGAAAAGTGAACAGGTCACTCCTAAGGTACTCTGGCTTGGTGTCTCAGGGCAGAGCTCATTATCATGATGGGATGTTGCTTCAGCTAGATGTGGATCTAGGACACCTAGAGAGAGATCCTAGATGTAGGGCCTGTCCAGGGTCCTCCCTGGCAAGAAGGGTTGCGGGGGCAGCTCTGAAGGTCATAGAGTTACTGTGACCTCCACAATGTCAAGTAGATTCTGGGCACACAGTAGGTACCACAGGAATGCTTGTTGAGTTCATAAACGAGGGTAAGAGAGAGGGTGTCAGGGGATATGGCAGTAATGGCCATGCCATCAGAACTGATATGCACTGGGCACCAAGGACACTGGAGTGTGGGAGACCTGAGGTGGCTACAGTGCCCAAGAAAAGGCTCTAGCATCCACTGGTCATATGTCATCTTTCCATCCTGCCCAAATGATCCATGGTCTCACTGCTGGTGTCTAGGTGCCAGTCCCTGCAGGGCCCACCCATTTCTTGGGGCCACTGTCCAGTCACGTAGCTGCCTATGGCCAGAACTCCCCAGACTTGCTTCTGATAGAGTGTATTAAGTGCCCAGTCTAGCTAGCTGGCCAGAAAATGAAAAGGGGAGACCTCCCAGGTGGTTGTGGCATTATGATAAACAGCAGAGACTTGTTGGGAAAGCGTGTCCACATAAGATGTGGGATATACTGACATACATGAAGGAGCCATGATTTATTTTGACTACATTTTACCTGTGTCCCCATGTATCCTGAATTCTGTCTAACAACCTGATTTTTGGTGACCACACCTTTCCCTAGCTGCCTCCCTAGGCAGTGCCTCTCTCTGGTGAGAGAGATGCTGGCTCCAGGTTCCCATGTGAAAGCCGGGACCGCAGAATGTGGTTGTTTGGAAATGGGGTGTCTAAAGAGGTCTTGCATTAGGAAGGGGACAGTAGGACGGGACTTACCAAACACAACGCGTGCCTTTGTAAGAAGCGATAAGGACACAGACTCACACGGGGACAGTTCTGTGGAGACACGGGAGGAAAGTACCATCTACAAGCCAAGGAGAGAAGCCTGGGGAGGAGCCAGGCCCCAGACCTTGGGCTTCTGACCTCAGAGCTGTATTTGAGCCGTGCAATGTACTATGTCCAGGTCACTTCCTTATGGCTGCCGAAAAAGACACAGTGTGTTCTTACCTTCCCATGACATGTCCCCTGTCTGCCTCCAGGGCCCCAAGAGCCTGGTGGCTGCCCTGGTGGGCTAACTTTCTAACCTTGTTAAAAGAAAAATATTCAACAAACCGTCGACTCAGCAGCTCCTTGGGCTGGAGCCTCCCTTAGAATCGGAACGTAAAAGCACAGCTTTCTTCAGGTCTCGTGAGATCAGTTTAAAAAAATACCAATTTTAAAATTCAAGGTGGAAAAATGATTCATTGAAAAAATAATAAAGTGATTCAAATTTAAATAATCACAACACATGTTCAACACAAGGTAAGTTCTAAGGTTCGAATTAGTTCTGATTCCCTCTTTGGGAAGATCTCCTCCTTGAGGGGATTTGCAATCCCCTTTCTGCCCTGGGCCTTCTCTTCTGAGTAGCGAGGTCCACCCTCAGTCAGTTTACAGGGAGAAGGGGATCAAAGGACTTTCCTCTCAGAGAGATTGAAGAAGTGCCTGGAACTTGGGGAAACCACTGCCAGACAAAACACCACAAACAGAATTAACAACTACATAAGTGCCATAAAAGAAAAGTAACATGCAGGCTGAATTTGGGACTTACGTGGACCAAAAGATTATGGGCTGTTTATTGAAATTCACATTTGGCTGGGTGTCCTGCTCTGGTGTCTGCTCAGTCTGGCTGAGTTTGACGATTGGGAGCCGATTTCAGCCTTGGTACCGTGTCATGTCCCACCCAGTGCCGGGAAGTTTGTTTACACGGAACACAAATTCATCAAATATACAAAGCTTGATGTCCCAATCAGGGAGCTGGTGCTGTGTGCTTCTGTAAAACAGGCTAGCCGAGGTGTGACCCACCGTGGTATCTCAAAAGGAATCATCCTCCTGAGTGTGTAAGAGACATGAGACACAGATCAAAAAGCGCATCAGAGGTTCTCTCCAGATGATGGGATGTAAGACTTTAATTTTCAGAATATGTGTCTGCATTCTCTACAGTCAGAATTCATTCATTATTTCTATAATTTATACTTTTCTATCGTGTATGCTTCTATTATGTATACAAGTCTCACGTCCAAGGAAAGGCAAGAATGGGAACAAAGTGAAGTCCTGAAGCTGGAGCAGACGCACCGACCTCTGGAGCAGTAGGAGGCGGCTGACGCTATTGCCAGGATCAGGGGTGGGTCCTGAAATAACCTAGGAATCCGGGCCAGCAGTGGCCAGTTGCAGCCCGTCCAGAGACTCTGCTCATCCTGTATGTGGCTAGGGCTATCTTGGTGGGCAACCAACTCAGAACCACCCAGCATGGCCTCCTGGACATAATGTGTGCTGACAGATGACTGGGTCTAGCAGGATTGAGTCTGAGACTCTTTCAGAAGTCAGTTCAAGTCTCATTATTGCCAGAATCAGAAGAGTCTAGCACTCCTGTGTCATTTATAACCCACAGCCCTGACTTCTCTGTCATCTGTGGCCTGGCCCCTTTCATCAACGACCTCCCCTCCTTCCTAACAGCTAGCTCCTGCATCAGTTCATTTGCAAGGAGGAAAACCAGAAGAACCATGTCCCTGACCTCTGGGGGGTTAAAGAAGTGCCTAGAGCCTGGGAGAAGGGTCAGACAAACACCACAAACACAACAAAATGCAGCAGGGGTTCATAAATACAGTAACATGCAGGCTGAATTTGAGACATACTTGTACTAAAAGATCATGAGCTATTCACTGAAACTGAAATTTGACTGGGTGCCCTGCACTTGTATCTGCTCAGTCTGGATGCCCTAGCAGGTGGAGCTTTCATTCCAGTTCAGCCACTGTCTAGTGACTCTTCTCACTCTGTGAGCAAGGTGGGATTAGGTAGGTAGGTAGGTACAGAAGCCTTGGTGCTGGGAGACTGGGCAGTAGTGGCTAGCTCTGAAACTCCTATTTAGTCCCAGCTCTGCCCAGACACTTACTGATCCCACATAGTGCTGCATGCAAGTACAACAGTCAGTCCTGAAGTCCATTTGGCTCCCTGCTCCTGACTTATGGAACCACTGGTGTTCTGAAGGCATCTGGTGGCTCCCTGAGAACTGACACCCACCACTGAGTCCTGGAAGCCGCATGGTTAATGTGGAGACCCAGATAAAACTAATCTTTTCTTCCCTCCCAGTACAGAGACCAAGCTTGATGGCAGGCTCAGGATCCAGAGTTTGACTTTGAGGTCCTATCATCACTAATGCTGGGAAGAAGCTACATGCTGGGTCCTTCCCTGGAGCCTGAGGACCTGGGCCTCTCTAAACAAGTCTAAGGAAAAAATCAACCCTCGAAGCAGAATTGTTTCCCCTTCCCAGTTCCTGCCAGTTGAGGAAGAGAGACTCAATGCACAGTCCAGCTTTCACCAGTTAACAAAATCTTTCCAAACTAGAAAAGCATTTTGCCCATCTTTGGGGTTGTAGATTTGGGTTTGGACCAAGGCACCTTCTAAATGACAGCCCCTGACACAATCTAACCTTGAAAACAGAAGGAACAGGCACTTGGGCAGAATCGCCTCCCCACAAATCACCTAAAATCAGACTGATAACAAACAAAATTACAGAGCCACAGCCAAACACAGGGCAAGGACCTGCGTACTGGGAACTGCAGTCGCCCCATCTGTTGCTCAGGGCAGCTGGACCCTCCCTCATTCTATCACAGCTCAAAGTAGGTTATCTAAATAAATGGGAGAAGAAATCAAGGAGATATATTAGCGTGGTGGGGTATTCGTCATCGCCTCTGTCCTTCCTTCCCCAAGAATATCGGTGATGAATTTGCAAATGGTTCTGGATTGTGACAGACCTCTTTTCTCTCTTCATTATTTATCCCTTCTCCGTGCACCTCGATTAGAGGCCACAGTGACAAATGCATGAATAAAAGGCAAAGACAATATTTGAGCAATGTGTTGTAAATCTCCTTCTACGCATTATTAATTTAAAGGAGTCCATTACACCCAACAGCTCTGAAGAGGAAGACAGGGTAATGGGAGAATGGCTTCTGCCCGTGGGGGTCAGAGAAAGAAAAAGCAAGATCAGCCCCTTGAGGAGGGGGGCACAGTCTGGTCTTTCACCAAATCCCGAAGCCTTTTGACCACCTCACTTTTAGTTAAAGAAAAGAAAACATTTGCTCCCTCAGACACAATGTCATTCTGAAAAGTAGAGGATGGGTGCAGACTGAAAGGACCTCATTTTTCAGCAACTGCAAAGGCCAGCTCTGATGGCGATGGAGATGGGGGGGGCGGTGTTCCTCCCTCACCTCCCCTTGAGACAGAAACACACTCACATCAAGAGGAAGAAGAAAAGGCAAGCTGGTGGAAGGTGCTGGGCGGGAGCAAAAGTGTTGCAACAATAGTGGTCCCTTTCTTCCTCCAAAGAGAATTCACCCCGAGTCTGCTTGATGCGAAGACCGGAACAGCACAGCTAACAGCGTTAATACAGGCATCCCAGGGACCCAAAGACCACACTAATCAGGGGCAGCCACACAGCAGCCACTGCCAAGCCCTGCAGCCTGGATTCCCCCCCCCCCCCCCCCCCGTTTTCTTTTCTTTCAAAATCCTCCAAGAAAGGAGCATGGTCCCCGATCTCAACACCTGCCTTGGCAGATCAAGATGTGTCGGCCAGCTCTGGGCTCTCCCTGCAAAGGTATTCTTCTGGGGACCTTCCTCGGGAGCTCAGGGAGGATGGCAGCAACTCACAGATTTGGAGAGCCGCAGGACCAGCTAGGAGCTTACCCACCTATAGATTCTGAAACAAGACCACTGGTAGAGCTGGGAAGCCAACTGATAAAAAAAACTCCATTCACTCGCGTGTACAAAAGACCAAGTTTGGGTGTTTTTCTTGTTTTGTTTATTACCAGAGCTTAGTTTCCTTTTCTTTTGCCCAGATGTGTTTCTCCTCTCTGAAGTAGAAAGATTTTTCCCAGCAACGTCCACAGCGCTTGCTGTCTCTGAACTGCTTGCTGGGGTCCCACTCATACCTGCTGGAAGCTGTGATAAGGCCCATTTCGGGGTGGGGGGGAGGTTCAAGAGCACTGGGGATCAGTTGAATCCAGGAGTGCACAGGAGTAGGAGGAGGAAGAGTGTCCTTCAAGCTGCCTAAGGCTGGAGCCCAGGACCAGGAGACTGTGGGATGCAGAGGGTGGACCCTGGAGCTAGCACACCCCATACTATAGCATCTTTCTCTCTGAAGTTTAAAGCCATTCCTCCGAAGCATGTCAGAGTCTACCAGGAAGTGCATGGCTCTGTCCCTAAACCCACCCATCCACCAGATTGATGGGTTGGTATGAGCTCCCCCTGCCCAAAGTGTTCATCAGCCCCCACTCCGTGGGAGAGTGCACCAGCCCACAGTGACAGCCCGACAGTCCATTTAGGGACTCAGTGGTGGATTGTCAGGCAGATCCTAATGATTCATCACCAACCCAGCCCGGTGACAGACCAGCGGCACACACAGGCAAACAGTGGTAGGGCCCAGTGGGACCTGCAACTCTAAAATCAGAAACTCACAGACAAAAGGGCTCAGGATGGCGAGGCCGGTGGGAACAGAGAGGAATCCCTAGGCTGGTTTAGCCTAATTGCTTGGGAAGCTGTGGCATTCTTTGACATGGAGCAAGCAAGGGAAGACTCCCTGGTAACGTGCTAAATCAAAAGTTACCAATTGCAGATGGCGATGCAGATATGCACATATTAATTTGAATTTTTAAGACAAGTGCCACATGTTATTAATATAATTGCCAGTTGTGGAAACGGTGTATTTATTGCGTTTTTCTACATCACTTTGCGCTCCGTGCTTCTCAACGGTACAAGGGTTGCGTTCAGCTGGTGTTTACTGAGCATCTGACTGTTAATCAGCGTAAATTAAATGTGTACTTGAAACCCTCACTTAAAGCCCAGCTAATTATTTTTTGATCCAAACAGGACTGCCTTTTCCAGAAGGGTGAATCGGGGGCTCTCTGGGGACCAAATGGTAGAGAGAGAAACCACTGCCAGCACTGGGGATCAGCCTCCAAAATGATGCCCCCGCAACTCTCGTCACTCCATTTTCCTTTCAGCGAAAGGCGGGTTGCTTCTACGTGAGTCTGCTGTGCTCCAGCCTTGTGGTCAGCCCTCAGCAATGGAGCCATCGAGAGTACGTGTGTGAGGCTTCTTCCCCTGGACAGCCGGTTGCTCACTGACTGTGTGTCAGTTGCCTGTCCACTTCAGCTGGACATGGGCCACATTCCCAGGATTTGTAGCTAGATAGAATATGACTCAACTCACACGACATAAACTCAGCAAACGGGCTTGCATGCACTTGCATGCTTATGCAGATGAAGACACACCTGCACGCATGTGCACATACCTAGCCCAGGACTCCAGGCCCACCCTTGACCCTTCCCAGCCCATCCACCATCTCCATGCCTCTCCAGCAGTGGTCCAGAAACACAGAGAAGTAAAGAGGTGAAGGAAGCCTGCGATGCTGTGAGGCAAAATAGTAAGAGAGGCGCAAGTTCCATTAAGGAGCTGGCTCTGGTCTACCTAGCTCCCTAGATAACTCTCTGACACAGAAGTCCTTGAAGGATGCCTTCCATAGAATCCATTTTCTTCCCCCTTTGATGACCCTTTAGTAAGATAAGAAAATTTTAAAAAAAGGAATATCCCAATACCCTAGCATAGGTGTGCTTTTGAACTAGTTTCATTGACTGACTGACTGATTGATTGACAGTGTCTCCTGTAGCCCATGCTGGTCTTGAACCTGCTATGTAGCCAAGGATGGCCTTGAACTCCCTTTTCTCCTTCCTTTGCTTCCCAAGTGCTGGGATTGCAGGCGTGCACCACCTCACCCAGTTTATGCTAATGCCAGGGATTGATCCCAGGGCCCTGTGCATTCTAGACAAGTACTCGACCAACTGAGCCACCTCCCCAGAACACTAGAAGTTTTTTTTAAGTTTTCTTCTTTTAAGTTTCATATTTTAAATTTTTTTATTTTAACATTTTGTATATGAGTGCTTGTCTGCATGTATTTCCATGTGCCACATGTGTGCAGTGCCCACAGAAGTTAGAAGTGGGCATCGGACTCCCTGGAGCTGGAGCTACAAATGGTTGTGGGTGCTGGGAACTAAACCTGGGTCCTCTATAAGAGCAACAAGTGCTCTTAACCCTTGAGCTATCCTTCCAGCCTTACTCTTTGGACAGCTAGGAGCTATGTCCAATTCCACAGTCTTCATCCAACAAGAAAGAATACATTTTAGAACCTTGGTTGCTCTCCTCAAGCTACTCCCCAGTGAGTGCATGTTTCAGAGTAGCAGAGCTTCCTACAGATTCTGCAGGTGTCTGGTCTGTACCCCATCCAGGCTATCTGAGACCACTGTTTCCTCTCTCCCTGACAGGATCACAATGGGTTAAATCCATGCACTGCATCAAGACTGGACATAACCCCAGCTGAGGCCCTGGCCTCTTGGTCTCTTAGGTGGCAGAGTCCAGAAAAACACCTGAGCTCTGAATACTACTGCCAGGAGAATATATAACTGTCCCAGGTCCCAAGGCGTGCTGGCTAGTTTTATGTCAACTTTACACAAGCTACAGTCACTGGAGAAGAGGGAACCTCAATTGAGAAAATGCTTCAATCAGGCTATAAGCAGGCCTGTAAAGCATTTTTTTAATTAGTGACTGACATGGGAGTGCCCAGCCCATGGTGGGGGGTGCCATCCCTGAGCTTGTGGTCCTGGGTTCTATAAGAAAGCAGGCTGGGCAAGCCATTGGGGAACAAGCCAGTGAGCAGCACCCCTCCATGGCCTCTGCATCAGCTCCTGTCTCCAGGGTCCTAACCTGTTGGAGTTCTTGTCTTGACTGCCTTTGATGATAAACAGTGATATGGAGATGTAAGCAAGCAAACAAACAAACAAACAAAACAAAAAAGCACAACTCTTTCCTCCCTAACTTGCTTTTTGGATATGGTGTTTTGTTGCAGCAATACAAACCCTAACTAAGACACAGGGGCAGCAAGAGCTGTTTCCAGGTGACAGTGAAGGTGAGTCCATTTCAGGGAAGCCACTGCCCCTCTTCAGAGCTGTGCTTCCCCAATCAAAGGTATCTGGAGTGGGCCAGGGCCTCTCTGTTTTAATCCAGTAAGTAAACAAAAGTTAATTTCATGAATTTGTGGGGTTTCTCTAGTGAAACAATGCCCAGCAAAATCTCAGCACAAAATGATGCTCCCTGCCAGAGGCTTGGTGTCCACCTGAAGCTCATGCACACCAGCCTAACCAACTGAGGTGAACCCCAGAGGGCAGTGTGAGATTAGCTGATGAGCACCCTCCTGTAAGCTGGCTACTCCTCAGCCTCCCTGAGTCAAGCTGGGTACTCAGCAGCTGCCTGATCAGTTTCAGAGACAACTGGATCTACCTGCTCCCTGCTCTCTCTACCCAGGTTCTGGCTCTGTCCCCATCTGCTCAGGGGAACCACTGGATTCTTGAGGAGCAATCCTTTCTGACAAGTAGACTTAGCTAGCTTGCTCTGTTTCCTAAAGAAAGAACTGAGGATTGGGGCTTTCTCTCTCCCCAAGATCCCTATCCCTCAAGAGGTTTCCTCTATGTGCCTGGACCAAGGTCAAGGTTGGCAGTGTCTCCATCTTGCCTCATCCTACCAGCCCACCCAATCCCACTACCATTTGTAGCCTCCACACATCCCCACCCTACTCCCTATACATACCCCATTTTCCACCGCCCTTAAAAGGAGGCATTCATGGGCTTGAGGACTTGGGTGACCCACAAATGCCAGCAAAGCTCTGACTAAAATCTTTACCCCTCACCTACCACCTTTCCACATGAGAGATGTGCCTGGTCAGAAATGTGACCTCACAGACTAGAGAAATGTCTTAACAATGCCTTGGCCTTCTGGAAGGGTTTCCAACACAAATTAGGTCAAGGATGAATCTGGGAAATCCAAACAAACTCTTAGGAACCCTGGCTTCCTCAGTGACAGGTAGGAAATGAAGCTCTCTGAGGCTTCTGTAGGAAGCTGCTGCTATGGCTGAATGGGGTCCCCTGGGACCCCAGAAACTGCTGTGTGATGAGTCAGGACATAGACCTGGATGACACAGAGCCAAGAGTCCTCCCTCCAGAAGGTACCAAGATTCCACTGTACGTGCCATGTTGTAGTTAGCGTCTCTGTTGCTGTGATAAAACACTGACCAAAAGCAACTTGGACAGGAAAAGATTTATATGACTTACACAGGTTGCAGTCCATCAATGAGGGAAATCAAGGAAGGAACTGAATCAGAGATCAGAAAAGGAACAGAAATACTTCTTTTTTTTTTTTTTTTTTTTTTTTTTTGGTTTTTCAAGACAGGGTTTCTCTGTGTAGCTTTGCGCCTTTCCTGGAACTCACTCTGTAGCCCAGGCTGGCCTCGAACTCACAGAGATCCGCCGGCCTCTGCCTCCCGAGTGCTGGGATTAAAGGCGTGCGCCACCACCGCCCGGCCCCCAGAAATACTTCTTACTGGCTTGCTTCTTCTGCCTTGTCCAGCTACCTTTCTTATACACCCCAAGACCACCGGCCAAAGAATGGCAATGCTCACAGTGGGCTGGGCCCTCCTGCACCAACCATCAATTAAGAAAATGACTTATAGACATGGCCACAGGCCAATCTGTAAAGTCAATTCTTCAATTGAGGTTCCTTCTTCCTAGGTGACTCTACGTTTGTGTCAAGTTGACAAAAACTACTATGACAGCCAATGCACAGAGTGCTAACCAGGCAGAGGGGACAACCTGTAGGAGATACCAGTCAAGTGAAATGCCTTGTCCCAGGCTGGCCCACCTGGCTTGAGGCAGGTAAGCCCCTGAGGTGAATCACCAGGCATTCAGGTATAACTACCAAGTCCCCTGGTGGCCCAGCTCCAACCAGAGTCTGTGTCTCATCTGTGTGCCCTAAATTCAGAGGAATGAAGCAGTGTACTCCCGTTTTAATCCCCATCCCCTTTAAGGGTTGCCTCACCTTGTTATAAGAGCTAGAATCAAGGCAGGGTACGAGCCACCCTCATGCTTAACCACAGTGGGCAAGGAGAGAGGTCTCCATTTTCACTTCTACAGATGAAAATGAAACACAGGACTCTTCCACGCCACTCACTAGGTGGAGAGATGACTCAGTTGGTGCTTGTCACACAAGCATAGACACCTGAGTTCAGATACCCAGTACCAGGCATGGTAGCATGCATCTGTAACCCCAGCATTAGGAAGGCAGAGAGAGGCCGATCCCCTGAGCTCCACAACCAGCCAGTCTAGTCCAAACTACAAGTTCCAGGTTCAGTGAGAGACCTTGTCTTAAAATATGAGGTGGCAAGGATTGGAGCTGTGGCTTTGCGGTTAACAGCACTGGCTGCTTTTGCAGAGGTCCTAGGTTCAACTCCCAGCACCCACATGACAGCTCCCAGCAGCCTATAATTCCAGCACCAGGCAAGCACATAGTGTGCAGATATGCATGCAGTCAAAAACACTCACACATAAAGATAAATTTAAAATACCTTAGAGATAGAATTCATTTGGCTTTTTTAAAAAGATGGAGAGTAATTGAAAAACATACCTAACTCCAACCTGTGGCCCCCATATGCATGAACACATATATGCACACTCACCTTCACACACATACACAAAACAAACTAAAAAAAACCCACTAGGTGTTCCAATTGCTCCATGGGAAGCTAGTGTGTGTTGTTTCTGTCAGAAAGAGATATAGAGAAGCCAAGTGAGGGGACTATATGGTGCCCTTGTTCTGATGAGCAAGGACACAGATGATCAGGTGTCCTTGTATTCTGACCCTCTCCTTTCTCTTGTCATGGAAGTCCTCAAGGTCATTCAAAGTCATCACACCCAGAAAATTCATCCACTCAGGTGGGAAAGAGGCACATGCCTGCTGGGCCTTTCAAGGCAGACTGTGGCTGTGCTTGGAGCTTGATGGTATATTCAGAGGTGGCTAGGCTTTCCTGACTAATCTATGGTGACCATGGCAGCTCTCAGAAAGCTTAACTAACTTTACTGCTGATGCACTCTTGAACTATTTCTGAGAAGGCAAGCAAGCAGGAGAAGGTCTCTGAATTACCATTGGAAGGAACCCCTCCCAGACACCCCTGTTCTTGAAGATACTCGAAACACTGCTTAATCATTTGCTAAACTGAAACAATAAAGCTCTGTAGCAGATGTTAAATCTGGGGAAAATGAAGCTCAGAGTCTGAGAGAGGCGACGGAGCCAAGGCTGACTGAAGAGCCTGACTGAAGGCACCATCTGAGATGGCTGTCAGTGCCATCCACTGGTGCACACAGCACATGTGCTGGCCTATGTGATCAAGACTGTCAGTGCTCCTGAATTGACACACAGAAGGCTACAGCTACCCCAGACCCAGCCTGCGGCACCTCTGCACCTTGATGATGACACACTTGCCATATTTGCCCTTGAGCGGAACCCTGATACTTTCCTCTGTTCTTTGAGAAGAGCCAGGTGTATGTCTGGCCATGCCAACTACATTGTGGTCAGCTTATTGTCAAACCTCTGGGCGTGGGGTGCCTGAAGCTGTAGACTCCTCTGGGGTCAGCTGCCATAGCTAGGTAGAAGCAGAGATGGGTAATGAGATGGTAATTAGGGGTGAGGGGTCCACCCTGCACTGAGCCTGCTCTTCACTACTTTCTCATACACCTTCCCAACACTGCTGTCTTCCAAAAAAGACTTGACCTTGAACAAGCCTCATACCGAAGCCAAGGTCTCCCCATGACCCCAAGGGCAGGTTCCGCAGAACTGAGAGCCTCTAAGTTCATGGGCCCTGCCCCAGAATAGCTGTAAGGGTGCCAAAGGCCACACCCTAGAGGTACCCAGCCCCACCCTGCCTCCATCACACATTGTCCTGGCCTGTCCCTAACTAGTGTCTGCCCATCCCCCATCCATCACATCCTTGCCCTCAGTCTTGTCTTTCCTGAATCTTAGGCGGGCACTAAGCATGGTCCACACAGTCCTGGGCAGTGCTGACTGCGGAGTATCTGAAATGGACCTGGAAACATGGAGTTGGTCTTTCTGAGGCCTCTGAATCCTGCTGGCGACTTCCTGCCTCACTGCTCTTGGCTTGGTGTCAGCTGCTCTGATACAAACAGAACTTCTACAGGATAGGACAAGAGGGGAACAGACAAGATCAGCCTAGCCAGGACACATGACAGTCCACCTGACACATAACGACCTGCGTCTGTGAGTAAGTACACCAGAGATGCGGAATGACCCCGCTGTTTCAGTTGGACCTGGTTGGCCAATATCTGCCCCTTGGCTTCGTCACCACCCTGGGGAACCTCTGACTTGCCTTTGTGCTAACAGAACCTCCCACTGGCTTGTACTCCTGGCCTAAGCCTCAGGTCTGTGTTGCAAACCAGGAAGCTTTGGGCAAGATGGCTTACTTCAGGTTCCACAGAGGTGGATCATGGGACTGGGATGTCAGCTTCCAAGTACCCTGAAATGCGCTTGAGAACAATGTTAAGTGCAAATTGGAACTAGGATGCCCTCCCCCATAAAGAACCCAAAATCACAGGACACTGCCAAGCAATGACAGCCTATTCTGAGCACCAAGGTTCCACTTCTCAAACAGAAGAGGCAAAACAACTAGAAAGCAGAGCAAGGGCATGGGCACACCACCTCAAAGCCAGGGTCCCTGGGTTCAAGTTTGGCTGTGTGTTGCAGGACCTCAGCACAAGGAAACCTCATTAGTGTGCCAAAGCCAATGGACTCTGGCACCAGGTCTGCTATGCACATATGGTCCTGTCTGAGAATGATTTGCTGGAGAAGCAGAGAGCAAGACAGTGCTCCTATGCTACACACACTAGTACATAAGGTTTCCTCTTCCTTTCAGGACCCCAGCTGGCCAGCACTTTCAAAGCATCCTCACATTGCTACTTAAATACACACATACTCTCACACACATATGTGTGCACCATCCCTGAAAACCGACTACAGCATGGTATGATACTTCTAATGCACATTGACTTTGTGAATCACTTCTATTTGGTGGTGATGCACACAACCATCTCCCAGATGGCCCTCTCTCGCAGAGTGGGAGTATTTGGTGAAAGGCTCTGAATTCCACATGAAGTTAATAACCATCCATAGGTGAGAGCAAGGTGTGAATGCATAGGGGACAGCACACCCCCAAAATGCACAGGGAATGAAGCATTTGCAGGTCAGAAACCTGATGTACCCTTGGGGGCCCACAGGAGACCAGCTCATAGTGATGTAGAAAGCTGTGCCCTGTCCATTCTTAAGGCAGCTCAGCAGTCTCAAGCATGTGTCTATCAAGGTGTTGGTCACACCTTGATGATTTGTGTGACCCAGGGGGGTGTCTGGGGACCTTGGAGATGGTAGCTGACCCCTGGGTGACAAGCTGTTCACGTGCTGGGGCGATAGAGAGCCAGGACTCACTCAGACAAATTAGATAATTAAATAGAACCCAACTAGATAAATTGCACTTTGTAAATGAGATTTTCAAGAACCTTGGTGGGTAGCAATGACCTCACTGTCTCCATGGCTGAAGCTGCACTCAACCAGGACCAGTTTTCATCTGGTCAGCTCTGTTGTTGGCCCGGAGACCCAGGGACTCAGCATGCTGTCCTTCTGATAATGGCTGCATGGTGGACACGGATGATAGGGGATGAGGAACGGTACACTCCACTCTGCTGAACCCACCCTGGATACAGATGCTTAACCCAGGGAGAGGTCCCATTCCCTAGAGGGAAGCTGGGAAATCTCTCTGGACTCCAGCCCAGGCTACTACACAAAGTCCGGTCCTACCTGCCAGAGCCATGAGGGCCAGGCAGGGAGAGACACTCACAACATACAGCATGCTACTCTACCCCCGGACTAACTGGAGGCCCCCAGCTGGTGGAACTATGGCCACAAGCCATGATTCCAGATCCTGACGAGCCACACCTGAAGTAGGCATGGTAGCATACGCCTATTATGCCAAAACTCAGGGGGCAAAGGTGAGAGGTTCAAGAGCAGCACGGACTACACAGTAAGACTGTCTCAAAAAGAAAACCAAAGCCACCCCTGTCACCCATGGTGGACCCACGTCTGGGAGGGACCCAGCAGTGCCTGGCCCAATGTCCCTGCTGTGCAGAGGGGGACACAACAGCTCACTGCCTACCAGAGCATGCACACTGTAACTCTCCAGAGACTCTTCCCATGTGGCATCCTGAGAGTCCAGCTCCCACCGGGTAGGGAGAGCAGGTGATCTCACATCCTGCGCAAACCCCCAAGCAGCTGGCCACAGCATCGGGGAGTCGCCTGCCAGGTACCTGGGAACCTTAGACAAGGCATTCTAGGCTGATTCTGCCACAGCAAAACAAGGAACCCTTCTAGTGTTCCTCCCTGTGAGACTTCTGCTGCCACACGTGGTTCTTTAGGCATGTGTGTCTGTATGTCTGTAAGTGCACACACGTGTATGTACATGTATTTAGACACTAGAAGACAACTCTGGGTGTCATTTCTTAAGTTTCATCCTTTTCTTTTTTTAAAATACAAAGTATGTCACTGGCCCTAAAATGCCATTTAGGGTTGGCTGGCTGGCCGTGAAGCTCAGGGATCTTCCTGTGCCACCTCCCCAGCCCTAGGATTACAAGCACATAACACCATGTGTGGCTTCCCCTCCCCCATAGGCTCTAGGGGTCAAACGCAGCAGGTCCTTTACCAACTGAGCATCTCCCAGCTCCGTACATGGCTTTTGTCTTTCCAGGTTGAGATCTTGGTGTAGAGCTGGGGAGGAACAAGAAGGGAGGGCAGGCCTGGCTTTACCTGTACAAACCTTCTTCACCCACCATGTGGGCGACAGAACAGACCCCTGGGGTTGAGGTGACATGGGACATCTGGGTCCCAGATTTCTGTTCCTGGGTAGTTCTTGACCATGAGATTGAGGAACAGAACATACTCTTTGTAGGGCTGGCTCTAGTTCATCTATGCCTCAGGTTTCTCATCTGAGATGGGGAGAACAGATCAGGCTCCAGTCAGGGTGCTAAGTATCTGTGATGTGCAGATGTAGGGAGAGCTGGGTGGGGGTTACCTTGTTGTTCCCTTACACCCTGAGTGGCTTCCCTCTTCCTCATCCCCTCAACCATCTGACTCTACCACCATCATCCTCTACGGAGTCAGGGTCTGCACTGGCCAAGGGATCACCTGAGGCCTGAACAAGCAGTAATGATCTTCCTGTCTTGCACAAGCATACTGGATCTGTGAGGAAGGGCTGGAGGCCCTACTCTGGGATGAGGAAACCAGGGAGTATGGGGGAGCATTTCCCAAAATTGCTCTGGGGCATAGAGCTGCTTGTCCAAGTCCAGGCTTGACTAAGGTCACACCAAATGTGGCTAGTACCTATTTCCCTTAGGAACTCAGGCCACCCACCTTCCAGAGGTTCTGGGTCCTTATGAGGCTGTGTCCTATGTGGGAGCCCGTTTCCAGGTTCCTCATGGCTTTACCCAGCAGGTCTGTATAGAGAGGATGATTAGGATCACTGGCCTCAGTGCAGGTGTCTGAGATGGTCTGCACTTGGCTGTGCTGGGGGGAGGTCTTTTGCTCCACCCCTTGGCGTCTCTATAAATACCCTGGGGCAGAGACAGTCAGGGCATGTTGGAATAGGTTCCAGGCCCTTTCGAGGCTATCCTTTATTTTCTATCTGTTTATCTCCACAATCTAAATCCTTCTATCTAATATTTCCTGCTGCTCACACTCAAGAAAACTCTGGGGAACTGTGGGGTTGGTGGGTAAACGCCCCGCAGTCCTGGGCAGGGTGCTCACAGTGTCCCTCTATGGGCAGTGATGGCCAGGCATGTGCTGCCCCAGGAAGGTGGGAGACAGCGACGATGCTTCTGGGGCTCCCTCTCATTGTACCAGAGCCTAGGAGCAGGGGCGATCTCTTCTCCCTGGGTTGTAGCCAGTGGAACTATTGAGGGATCCAGACAGTAAAGAGGAGGAATAAGTAAAATGGGGTCTCCTGGGTGAGTCAGGTGGGCAGGGAAAGTCCAAAGCGGGTGAGTCTGTATCTTCAAATACAGCCCAGAGTACCCAGGCTCTCTTTCAACCCAAACATTCATATGGATTTTATTTATTTATTTATTTTTTTTGCTACTTCAGGACACTGGGGAAACGCTCCAAAGATATACCAGTCAAGCAGTCTCCCCCAGTTCCCTCCTTAGGTCAGGTCTTAGATCCCTCTACACTGGTAGCCTAGTTGCCCTTCCAAAAGCTGGGCACAGACATGGATGCAGCCTTTTCTATGAACTGGACAACTCAAGTGGGGGGGGGGGGAGAAACATAGTTTTAAGCTTAGCTGTTCTTTTCCTTTGTAAGGCGGAAATGAGACAGAGAGTTGAAGAGTCAGCCATGTAAACCAAGTAGAGGCTGCAGCTCAAGATCTAGGGTATCCCTTGGGGCCCAATCTACTCTGGGGGCCCGATGCCCTGGGTCCTGATTCCCTGACAGGTGAGGGGCTCCTCTGTGTCTGTGCTGCCCATACTTGCCTTTGGGGCTAGGGCACCAACCAGGGAAGTCTTAGCCAAGCAGCTGATGAACCTAAATACTCAGGCCCCTTTATAGCAACATTAGCTCTTCCTTAAGGAAGGGATAAGCCATGGTGCCACTGCCTACAGCTGCTGATCTACCAACTCAACTCTTCCTTCTTATTTTTATTTAAAATGACAGGCCACCAGAAAGACAGACTTCAAGCTTCCGTGTGCATGCAGGAGCTCACCAGCCCCCTGTGTGATCTAATGAGAAACAGCCTATATCCAAGAAAACATTTAGGATTCCCTAACAGAAAAGCTGCTGCGGAAAGACTTTCATCCTGCCTTGGGGTGCTCTGCTTGGGGAACGTGAGATGGCAGGCGGCTATTCCACCCACCCTGTGCCCTGAGCTAACCCTCTCTCTTCAGCACACAATACAATACGCAGGGCCCAGCCAAGCTGTTAAAGCAATTTCCTCTGCTCAGAACCCTTTGCCCCTTCCGATGGTGTTTGCTCCCAGCTGCATGGGTGGCAGGTAATTATATGAATTTCCTGGGCTTCTTGATTGGTAAGGTATATACTCAGGTAAATACCCATTCTCTGGGGAGCAGGGGACATGGGAATCCAGATGTTGCTGGGCCATGTGTATTCACACCAGACTGCATTCCACGAAGATGCAGATAAACTAAGGCCACTCGTCCTGATGCCCCAGGCCTCCTTAAGACCTTGCAGGCTGCACAATTCGGGCACCAGCCTTGACTACCCGCCTTGAATGATATGTGTCCCTTGATTTGCTGTGTTCCTTCCCCGAGCATCATCCTGAGACCCAGAAATAGCTTTGCCGGAGAGAAAGAGGCTTCCACGGGACAGTGTGAGATAGAACAGGAGGGCTAGGTCAGGTCTTACTCCAACAGACCACAGGAGGCCAATGCTCACCCCAACTCCAGGGACTGGCTCCCCACGTCCAGCAGGACGCTCATTGTTAGCACAACCAGATGTTTCCACTCGGTTTTGCAAATCTGCTCCAGGCCTAATACGTCGCTGTTTGTTCTAGAAATCAAAAGGTCTTGCCTGGCTGTGAAAGACGCTTGACCGCCACCCGCCCTGAGCCCCTCCCCCCTTCCTGGAGGCCTAGACCCAGGAGTGCCCCGAGACAGGAGGAGGGGTGGACACCAAGGTGGCTTTCTTTTTCTCAGCAGCTCCCACAGGCTGGGGGCTGGAGGTCTATGCTTGTCTTGGACCATTCTGTGCCCCCACTGCTGGGTGCCCCTGGGAGGTGACATACAGTGTGACCCCCAGTTTTTAAGAAAATGCCAAGCTCAGTGTACGTTTTCTTTCTTGGTAGGTGAGGGCCCCTGGCTCCTGGGGGCCAAGGGGATTGAAGAAAACAGCATTGCTCCTGCACAGGGCTGTTTGAGTCAGGCCAGGTCCTTCTCTTGGCATCCACATGAGCAACAGAGGAAGCACTGTTGCTATTCCCATGCTCAGAGGGTGGGATTGCTCTGGTGTATCTGGAAAGTTCTGAGTTTGCCTCACATTCTCTGTCCTGTATTTCTCTTTACTCCTTTCTCAAAAGCCAATCTTGGCAAAGCACAAGGGAATAAGGCCATTCATTTTCACAAAATTTATCATCTCCTTAACAGGGCCTCTGTGGCCAGGGTGTTATTTACATCTTGTTGGGATGGACGGACACAGCAACTCCTAGCTACCAACTCCACAGCCCAGCGGCCGAGGAGGGTCTAGGCTGAGGCCAGGCCGCCTTTGATATCTCACTGATAACGTATTGTACAATTAGATCAATTTGACAATTCCCATTATGGCTGATAAAATATTTATCGAGCCTTGGAGATGATGTCTGATCTCTGTGCCATTTGTTCTGCTAATGGGGGGAGGCTGGCGAGGCTGCAGACAGCGCTCCAAGCCGGCTCCTCATACCCTCCTCCCCATTAGGTTTGCAAATTGCCAGCACCAGTCATAAATTACCGTCCAGCCCAGCGAGATTGATGCCGAGCTGACAGGGCAGGTGGGTGACTTGTGATGACATTGTTTCATGGAAGCATTAATCACGGAGGAAAGAGAAAATACCCTCAAATTGGCCCATAAGTCTAAATATTAAGGAATGAGAAGCAGGCAGCCAGAGGATGGCTTTAGCAAGAGCTGGGAATTGGGAAATGAAAAACATTTTCTATTATTTAACAAATCATCTTAATAATTTCCAGTGTTTTTCCTCGGAGTTCCAGGACGACCAGACAGGCTGGACCACTCTGGCTACACACTAGCCGTCAAAGACGTGTAGTAAACCTTGCCAGTAGATGCCTCTGAGGCTGCCCTGTCCCCAGGCTACAGGATGCTGTATTGGGGTAAAGGGAGGGATGCTGCCTGAGTAGCCAGGACCATTTGCAGACAGGCTAGATTTTCTTTGGCAAGGATGGATGTCATTTGGTATTACTGAGGGAGACAAAGCCCATCGGCCCGTCAGATGCAGACTCCAGAACCCAGATGAGGACCAGACACGCCATGGAGTCGGTGAAGGATTCACGTCCATGTCTCACCCTCACACCTGGGTTGAAGGAGCTATAAAAATGTGCCCACACATTACGGTGGAGCATCTATGCTGTCTCCTCCTTTACAGCCCTGTGTTGGGCTCTGTGGGTAAATATCAGTGTGAAAGATAAATGGCCCTTAATGAATTGCCTCTGAGTTAGAGTACCGACGCGATTTTAACGGCAAATGAAGAATAAACACGTCGATAAGAGAATGGAAACTGTGGCGCAGGGTCCAGTCCTCAGCAAAGACAAGTGGGGGGGTGTCCAGCCCCTCTTCCTTCCCCGAGGCGTCTGGGCTCATCCTGAATTTGGGGCCCCATGTAAGACCCCAGTAGCCACATCTTGGCTCTGAAGGTTGCAGTGCAGAGTAATTAAATTAAATTGATGCTGTCCCTGTTTTGAGGCCACCCTTGATTTAAGGCCAGAAAAGGAAGCAATTAAATTTAATAAAAACCAGGTCCCTGAACAAAGATATATAGCAAGTGTGGCCATCCGGAGACTGCACCCGCCAGAGAGAGGCCACTGTGGGTGCTGCCAGCCCATAGAGGGTTTGAAATAAAAATAATAATAATTCCCTCTTGAGGTCTCTGAGTCCCTAACTCACTGATTTAAAATGCCCATCTCGATGACAATTTTGTTTAAGCCAGACTCCAACAGACCATTCTTGGAGGGAGATTTGTAGCTGGCCAGTGACAGCAACTCGGAGCTGACCTGTTTGAGCAACAGCCATGATTAAAAGTGGTCTGTCAAGGCTCAAGGTCAGGGTGCACAATGCTCAGGCCAGAGAAGGGTCAGCTCTGAGACAGGAAACGAAAGAGCCCGTGTCCTCTTCCATTTACCCCTGCCCAGCCAGACCACACTCAACCAGGAACTTTTCCCCTGGGAGGAAGCAGCTTCTAGGAGGAGTAGGCTGAGGCACACTCAATTCTGAGGGGTTGTGCTTGTGACCCCCAACTCTGAAAAAGTTAAGTCTGAACAGAAGGAAGGACTAATCACCAGCCTAGGCCAGGAGTGCCCAGGCCACCACAGAGCCACAGGTAACAATGCAGTGTTATTTCCCACAGTACCAATAGCTGGCCATACTGACTATCCCCAAGATACAGCACTGCTTACCAAGCCCCAGAAGGATGCAGGGCAGAGGGGTACCAAGCCCCAGAAGGATGCAGGGCAGAGGGGTACCAAGCCCCAGAAGGATGCAGGGCAGAGGGGTACCAAGCCCCAGAAGGATGCAGGGCAGAGGGGTCTACAGCCCCAGCCAGTTCCACTCCTGCTGGCTGTTCCATCCAGCTGGCTCTGCTGGCTAAGGGATCAGCATGCACAAAAGTAAGAGCTGCCATCAATCTGCTGCCCGCTTTGGGCAAAGGGGCACGTGATTCATTATTTAAACATGGGTCTCTGCACCCCAGGGTCACAGAAAGCAGTCTGTAGCCCTGCTCCTTGCACAGATCTTCACGCAAACCATGGGTCTCCTGGGATAGGAGGGTTCTGCAAGAGGCCAGAACTGCTGGTGCCACATTCCGACAGGCTTGGCTCCTGGGCAGGAGAGCACTCCATACAGAATGGTGGCCACCAGGCTGAGGTGTCTGTCCCGTGACCATGCAGCCCACCATGCCCTCCTCCCATGACCATGCAGTCCACCATGCTCCCCCGCCCCTGCCCCATAACAAAACCAAAGAGCTGCAAAGTTGGTTGGGTGTTAGCCAATCTACAAGGATAAATCAGGCTGGAATCTCCAAACTCTGGCTCCAAAGCCTCCTTCAACAGTTGCCCTGTTTTCTGATCCCAAAGCGCAAAGTTGAACGCCCACAACACGCAGGAAAACCGGCCGGCGAGGGGAAGCGCCCAGAAACAGCAGCAAGACAGAGAAATTACTCATCTGCCAACCAACCTGAGGCAGGTGTGCCCTGCTCAACCTTCAAAACCTCCTGACACAAAACAAACCGAGTTTTGTGGCCCAAGCAGCCACCCAAACACAGTCAAAATGCCTGGTCCTTGCTACCCACGGGGCCAGGCAAGAAGGCCTTCAGGAACTATCCAGAACTTTCTAGAATCATGTCTCTCACTTCCCACACTGCTAGCATCTTATTCCAGAGCACAGGTCTGTGGCTTGCTAGCCCCCCCTCCCCGCCGGCCCCCATCTCTTTTATAGCCAAACTTTGCCAAACAAGAGAGTGGGGTTTTCACCCTAAGCTGGGAGGTAAGCATGCTCCCTTCATGAGCATGCGAAGTAAAACTTCAGAACGTGGGTACAGACACCCCAACTAATTCTAGGGCCCAGAACTAGTGTCAGCCTCAGCCAGCCATAGAAACCTGTCCCTTTAAGACCCAGGATTTCAGGTTTGCGTATAATTGGTGGGTTTTGCTTTCCAAGAGGATAAAAGAGAGCTTTGGTGTCCAACAGGCATGAGCTTTGTGCACCGCCCCCCCCCCCCTTTATTACAGTGAAGCCCAGTTACTTCGTTGGGTTAGATATGGACTCAGTTTTTAACACAGTGTTCCAAGACTGTTGAGGACATGGATGGGAGTGGCAGTAAGATATAGCAAGAGACACAAAAGATTATAAAGAGTTGAGTCCTTTCCATCACCAGCAACAAAGACAAACCCATGGCCACGGACAATGTGAAGTGAATTGCATCTGCCAGGCAGAATCCCTCTGTCAGAGGCATAGAACCTGGACTCACGGGAGGCTCCCTGCTGCCCTGTTAGTTCAGCACACATATCTCACTCACATAGCCCAGGGACGGACGGCCACTTTAGAACTGGCATCTAAGGGGCTCTGGGGCATCTCAGCACAGGAGGAGGAGTGTCTGAAGCCTGTAGCCTGTTGTAGGGCTTCTAGACGGCCAGCTTAGAGATGAGGCCCTCTAGCATAGCCAAGAAGGAACTGAGAAAAAGATATTCTAGTCAGCAGTATTTACATTAACTCCTGTGGTAAGCCATACCTGGTGTATGTATGTGTGTGTGTGGGAGTGGTGGTGAGCCATACCTGGGGAGGGTTACCCATACCAAGGGGGTGGTGAGTGTGAGAAGTAAGTCTTCCTTCCACACCTGTCTTGGCCCCCAGCCATGCACAACAGGCTGCCTCCCCCAAGGTGACTCTCCAGATAACCCCTCTTGATTTGATTGACTCCAGTCCCTGGCTGCCAGCAGGCCCTGGATCCAGGCAGGGGCATACCCTGTTGGCCTCACTGGAAGCCACCACTGTTCCTAGAACTTCCCTCATACACATGAGACTTTGCAGGAAGAAGCAGGGTAACCTGCCTTCCTGGCTTAGACTGATGAGCTTGAGTCAAAATCTGCACCTTGTGACGCACTTCATACGCTCATTCAAGACGGGTCGTAGCCAAGTCATAGAGGGAAGAGTCAGGCCCTTGCTCTGGATCCCCTGGACACTTAGGCTGGGAAGGATACCTTGGGGACAGTCAGGGTCACCTATATCTTGAGCCCAGGTTGGAGCAGGATTTCCTGCTTCCCATACTGTCTCTCCCTGACTCCATTTCGCCATCTGTAAAATGGGATAAGACTGCTACCAATGTTCTCGCCACCCCATTTGTCTGATGACCACCTTGCAGGGGGTAGTAAGCCACTTGAGGCTGTGGCTGCCCTCTGTACAAGCTCCTCCCAGACAGGGGCAGCAGGGAAAATGGCTACCACTTACACCTTGGCACTGCTGCTGGTGCCTTGGGCCAGCAGGGGTCTGCAGCCAGGTCAGCTCCCAGCACCCCTGAGCCTAGGATTGCCCAATCACCCAGCATGAAAACAAGTGACAAGGGCTGCTGATTGCAGTACCAGGAGGGGCTTGTGTGATCCGGGAGTGGGGGGGGGGGGCGGGGCTGGGGATCAGTCATCTTATCAGGAGGGGGCTTGTGTGCTGGGGAGCAGGGGCGGGGGTGGGGGGGGTGGGGGGTGGGGGGGTTAGGTCAGTCATCTCAAGAGCAAAGTTGAGCCTGTCAGAAGACAAAAGGTGGGGTGCCATTTGGGAAATAGCTCCTGAACCCCTTCCTCTATCCATAGCAGGCAGAGCTTAGGGACCCTAAAGATGTCCCTTTTTTAGTCCTGGAAACTACATGCCCTTAGAGGCCTTGACAGCTGCCTGCTGGTACCTGTGAGTACAGAGACAAGGGGAATTCACTGTGCATGCAAACAAAGGCCAGATCTTCCCTGCTCTGCAACTCAGAGAAACAGTGACCATGTAGAGTGTCATGTGACCAGTGAGGGTCCTGGATATGGCTGGGCCTGGTTCACATGCCAGCTTAGCCACTCCCAAGACTATCTACCCTCTCCCTGGAGCACCACTTCATCTCTCCTCCTCACTCTGTATATAAGAGACATTTCACTGTCTGGGGTCCACCCCTATGCCACCCTCCCTCTTACTGGGTATCCTCTGCTGGGCTTGGGACAGTCAGTGCCGGAACCACAAGGCTCTCACTTTCATTGGTATCAGCATTTCCCCTCTGCAAGGCAAAGCAGGAAGAAGACTTGAGGCTGGTAGTCCCACAGTAAGCCATTCAAGGACCCCTTTCCTCTCAGGAGGCAGGCCCTGGGCCTCAGCCCCACCCACCCGGTGTGCTGTGCCTCCTGGACAATGTGGGCACACAATGACGCGCTATCCCGCACTTGGGCTTTCTGTCTTGGCTGCTGAGGAAACAGGAAGAAATCTTGGGGCTCTGCTGCCCACACCTAGCTCCCCAGAAGGGCACTGCCCAGACCCCAGGACCCCATTCTGGGTCTGGGCCTGGGGCATACCATGGAGTAATCTCAGAGAGGTCACAAGACGACCCAGCCCAGGGACAAAAGGGCAAAGAAGGGAGGCCAGGGATGGCTGTGTCCAGCTTGGTGGAAGTTTTGGGACTGAATGGCACAAATACCTGTTTCCCGGGTAACCTGACCCTGTAATTATGGCTAAGCCCTGGGAGGGTGTACAGAGCCTACAATGCCTACACTTGGAGGCTGGGTGAAGAGACCCTCAGCTATCATTACCATGGCAGGGTGCATTGAGTCAGGGGGGCTCAGGTTACCCAGGCTCACAGCCGGTGTGTCACCTGCCTCAGCAGAGAGGGAGGCTCTGCCGGGGCCCAGGGGCACTACAGCTGCTCTGAGGAGCAGAGGCAGTTCCTAACCTTGGCAATGACTGCTGAAGCTCTGGGTGCATTGAATTTGCTTTGAGCCCCCTCCCAGGACGGCGATCTCATTGTTTGCCTCAGATAAGAAATGTGGGCTCATGTGTTTTCTTTCCTTGAGAAAATGTCAGGTCCCTGGACGGTGTCTGCCAGACAGGAAGAGCTGGGTGCGGAGGGGAAAGCCTCCCTCAGTCCACCCTTCCCACCTCCCCAGCACCCACTGGGCCCTCAGGCCCAGCTGAAGTCTCCTTGGGGCTTTCTTGCTGGTTTGGAAATGGTTCCTGCAGCCCTCCAATCAGCAAATGACACAGTAATGTAGGGAAGATGTCCTTTCTCCCAGCCACCCCTGACCCAGCTGGTAGCTGACATGTGGACACTGGATTCCCAGGCCCTGGCATGTGGGTGGTCGGTGGCCCTAAGCCACACCAGCAGCTTGGTGGCCTAATCCTTGGCTAATTTGCGACGATCCTCTCTGCTGGCTCTCAGAGAGGTGGGTCCCGGGTACCCCCACGCAGGCTCAGTGGTCAGGCCTTAGTAGAACAAAAGGTGGCCTGTTTCCGCCTCTGCCTCAACTCGGCTTAAGGACATTTTTCTCATTTTTGACCAGCTAATGTCTTGGAAAAGAAAAATAAGTTGTCTGATCGTGTTAAGTTTAATCTTTACCTCATCCAACACTGTAGGTGCCCAGACTGATGTCCGCAAATCAACGAGGTCAAGGTCTTCCAAGGCCGGTTTGTAAACTCTTTTTCACAGTTCTTGTCCCCATTTCCCCATGCAAGGGAGGCAGGTCCCGCAGACCTCACACATCCTCATGGTTGACCTTGCAGTGGACCTGGCTTCTCCAGGGCAGAAAGTTTGGTTCTACAGAATGAGTGTTTCCTCCCCTTGGTGCTACAGATGGATAGCCATCTTCCTAGCCCAACACTCCTTCCCAGCACGCCATGTCTGCCGCCTTGGACCCTTACTTGTTGGCTGGCTAACTCTTTTCAGAAATCAAGATGGCTGTCTTAGGCATGGATCTTTCTAGAATACCATTTCTCTTCACTGGGCCTATCTCCACTCTACCCTTTTCTGTGTGTTTCTCTCTGTCAGGGACCTGAGAACAGCTTCTCTCCCCATTCCATATCTACTCTCAAGAGGCAGGGTAGGACGCCTTGGCCCCCAGAACTCAGGTTCTAACTATAGTTAGAACCAAGATGTTGGCTGCCCTCCTTCTGATACGGCTGGCCTTTGGGGATGCCCTCGAACAGGTTGATGACTTTCCCATCAAGGTGATGTCCAGCTTCCTGGGGAAAGAAGGGACTTCTACAAGAGGCCACTGGTCCCACATCTTCAGCCCCTGGCAGGTAGCACAGCCTCGTCCCTCTCGAGGGTCCCTCTTCCACTGCCTTCTGGGGTGGTAGGAAGTTCATAAACTGGGTCCAGTTGGCTTTGTCACCCCTAGTTGAGGGGTCTCCATGAGTTGTCGGCCTCTGTGGGAAATGGAGGGAAATCAGATGGGGCTTAATGCAATTGCTTAGGGCTTGAAGGGGGCCTCAGTGAAGGCAAGGGATGGTCACTGAGGATCACTCCCATTGGTGGTGGATGCCGAGGAGCATCTCGAGGGTCCTACTCCTAATGACTGCAGAGTTGTTATCCTGGAGGGCCCTGCCTTCACGCAACACATAAGGGCTGGTGAGACTCTAGGTTTTGTAATTCAAGAAGCCAAGCCCTGCTGCTCTGTCCAGTCTCAAACCTGCTTCTGAAGACGGTCTATCTGAAGACATGTTGGAAGAACTCCCCAGGCCTAAAATCTCCCCTACCCTACTCTGGCTGTGGGAGAAGCAGTCTTAGGGTACCTGGAGCCAGAGCCTGGGAAGGCCCCTCTCTGTTACACAAAGCTCTTCCTGTTAGAGCCCTGACACAGGTGCCTCCTCCAGAGACAGGTATGTCCTGGGCATACCTGGAGAAGGCAGGCTGTGGAGGTACCACATTGGGGCCTTGGGTATCAAACTCCCCATGGGGCTGCTAGCTAAGTGGACGGCCTTTACCAAGTGGCACTCTAGGCCCAAGACCACTCACCTATCCAAGCTTCTGGTCAGACACATGCGGTCCCACGCTGACACCTTATAGACACACAGGTTAAACTCCCCTGAGCCCACTGTAGTGTCTCCTGTCAACACAGGATCCTGTACCGTTAGCATAGTAAAGTGCCAGTTACAGTAGGAAATGTCTTGCAAGCAGCCAGGAACCTGGATGTGCACTCGGCTGGGATACCCTACCAAGCTTCTTGGATTCTAGGTCCTTGTCCCTGTTTCCCACAGATTCCCATGTGGATATGCTCAAAGGAGGCTGGACCAAAGAAGTCAAAAATGACTCAATTTTAAATGAACCATATATTTCTCTTTCAGAAAAGTAGAGGTGTTGGTGTCTCCAGACAACAGTATAAATCATACAACTCTAGAATTGTCTGGATCTCATAGGTGCCAGATCTACAGAGAGCGATGTCAGAGGAAGAAGGACAGCAAAACAGAGAGGGGAAGAGGTTTGGAGCAGGTTAAAAATGCACCTGCCACCTTTGCTTGGCCTTCAGGGTCTGCAGTGGTGACCGACACGTGGTAAGAACTCTCCCTAAAGTTCACCAATTGGTGAAATGTGCATAGCTCTCTGGAAGGTTCTAGAAAGTTCTACACGATTCTGGAGTGTTTAGAGAAGGTTCTGGAATGTTCTAAAAATCTCTGTGTTCTAGAACTGCCCTCAAAGGCCTAAGGCACTGCTCTGACCGGGCTCATGTCTCTTTTCTGTTTCTATTTAGCAGCTTCCACTCCTCGGCCCAGAATGTGGCACTAGTCAAACCATCCTGGTTCAAAATGTACCCTCTGCACCCCCAACATCCTGTCTGCCCACACTACAGAGACCAGAATGCAGATTCTAAACCCTAAACTCAGATAAGTAAGTTTAAACCTTTAAAAAGTGCCCCTAATGCCCCATTGTGCCCTTGATTGCTCATTTTCCAACTATATAATTAGCATGTAAAGAATGCTCTCCTCTAAATTAAATGGCAGTAATTGGGTTTTTTAAAAACTAATTTAAATCCTAAACCCTTTAAAAAATTGTCATTGTTTACATATTAGATGGACTAGCATTTTAAGTATTATAGACTAACTTAACAGCTTATCGAGGACATAGGTCTGGAGGGGAGAGGAGGAAGAGAGAGCCTGATGAAAGCCTGAGCGATTGGGAAGGGCTCTGAGAAGTGAGCCTGTCACTCAGGACATGGAAGTGGCTACCCTGTGAGGTTTGCAGAATTAGGGGCCCTAGGCTGCCTGAGCCTAGGTTCCACTGAGGCCACCACCCATACCTACAACGGGGGCACTTCTTATTACTAGGGACGAAGTAGAGACCAGTATGGGATCCTCTCCTTCTCCAGTAGTGTGAAAATATTTGCTTATTGTTTCTAGAGTTGTTTTGTTAAATTAATCCTTACATTGCAAGGATTCATGTTGAGGGAGATAAGGGTTTAAATTATTTTCATTTCAACATTGACCAAAAAGTGAGAAATGTCACATTCTTCCAGAATAAGAAATAATGCTTCCAGTCGCCCTTTAATCTAACAATGTGATAATATTACAGGGGAAAAACAATGTTTTGTTTTCCCTTTAAACTTGGGGAAGAAAAATGATTTTCAAGTTTTCCTCAAAAGGGGAAAAAAAGTAAGGTGGGCAACAAAAAGAGTGTTTAAACGCGGAAATGAAACCTTGTCTTTCCATGTGTTTGGGGTGTCTGGTCGGGAGAGCAGTACAGACAAAAATAATAGAAAACACTGGGCTGTGGCCATTAGGAGCCGCAGAGCGAGCCATACACAGCCACATGCCCTGGAAGAGAGTGGCCTGGTTAGTAGACGACTCCTGCAGGACACAGAAACGGCTGTTCCCCTCTCTGGAGCCCCACAGCAAAACAGAGTCCAGAAAGATAGGAAAATGGCATGGAGATGTAGAAAACGTCATCTCCACAGACAGCATAGCCACCAAGGGTGAAGAGGGAAGCCTGGAGGCTCTCCATCCTCCACACCAGACCCCAGACACCTCAGGGGGAAACCAAGTCATACCACAAGATAAAAAGGTAAACAGGGAGGATGACCTCACTCAACCGAACAGAGGAGAAATCATCAATGGGCTCCCGAGACTTAGGAAACCAGAGGCAAAAGTCCCCCGGAAGGCAGAAAGGTGGAGAGTGAGTGAATGGGGTATTTTCCTCACCCCCAAATCTCCAGTAATATTAACAGTGTGGAGGGGTGGCACCCTAACAGAGGCCTTAGAAGCCAGGTCAGTGCTCCTCCTATGTGCCCCTGACTGTACTTCTAGAGTCCTAGCATTGCTGTGATGCTAGGGTGTGCTTGCACAGGATACAGGGAATGTGCACTGGCCCCTTATGGCCTCAGCTGCCCCTCTTCCTCAGGACCCCAACTGATAATGCCTCACTGCAGGCTGAGACCCCAAAGCCCACAAAACTTCCTGCTGAGGACACACTGAGCCTTGGGAATGACCAGGCCAGAGTCAGGACAAGGACAAAGGGACCCATGAGCTTTTCACTGAGATCAGCAGCCTCATCAGCACCTGCCCCAAAGACTCTGGGACCCCAAAAACCTGGGTTACTGGGCATGTAGCAGGGATCTGCAAGGTCCATTCTGGTATGTCACTGGGGCTTAAAGCCTTAACTCTTTTCTTCAAATATATAGAAATTTCTGGCCCACGGTGGGCATCTCTCCTCCTTCCTGGATTCTTACGTACCACAGCTAGCAGGTGAGGCCCTGTCCTCTGAGCCCTGCTGGCTAGAAAGGCTAGTGGCCCCTTAAGGGCCCTAAAGTCTTTGGTGGATACAATGGCTATGACCCTCCCCTGGCACTAATTCCACATGGGGTGGGGTGGGGCCTCCAATTTCTGGGGCCATGGCTTCCTCCTCTCGTGTATTTATTTATTTTTATGTAGAATAAGACTCTGTTATCTCATAAGGAGAAACACATCCACGGATTTGTACAGGGACAGCCAGTGATACAATCACCCAGAAATAGCAACTCAACAATGACATGGGCCGACACAGCAAGACAGGGAAACAAAATTGTCCTCTAGGGGCTAGTGTGGCAACAGAGGACTCTCCACCCAGGTGCTGCCCAAGCCCCATAAGACAGGCTGCCACCCAGGCATCCCAACAGACTCAGCCTCCATCCATCACATCCTAACCCACAGACATCTACAGCAGTCGTAGAGGCTGCTTTGGAACCTCCTGAGCTGGGAGTTGGGAGACAGGAGGTGCAGCAATACAGAGACAGTGTGCAAGGCTTCCAAGCTGGGCCTTTAGGTATAGAGAGGAGCCTACCATGCAGTCCTGTACAGATGGGCCACACCATAATGCACAAGCTGAGTGTATTTTACGTCCCTGAGCTGAAATCTCTCAGCTCTCGTGTCCCAGACCAAGTAGTTCCCACTGCAGAATAAAATTTCACCATCACAGAGCTACATAGAGTGCTGGGTCCTGGACTATTTCAACCTCTTTCCTTTCCATGGTCACTCAAGGGACACTGTGACTAGTAGAACGGCATACAAGTCACCTCTAAATAGTTTAGATTCCACTTCACTTGGGCTGGAATAGGAAGCAAAAGTATTTGAAGGTCACCAAGTCTCAGGGACATACTCCCAGCTCCCTCGATGTCAGACTCTCTGCTCTGTTTTCTTTCCACCATAGCTCGTTGGTCCCTGTGATGCAGATGGTATCGGGGCACAGGCCTCAATTTTCATTTTCATTTTCAACCACTTAGAATTGACACTAACTCCTTTGGTGGCAAGGCTGACCCTCGGGCTTCATTCCTCCCATGGAAGGAAGTGTGGTGGCCTTTTCTCAGGAACTGGCTACTTAGGTAGAGGTTCCAGAAAGGGTCCCCAGATGCAAGGAATCTCTTGATACAGGCCAAACACAGAACTTTACCCTTGGCTCAGAGCCCTTCCCGGGGGCCTCACACCAACCTCTCTGCTCTAGGTACCCAGACCCTTCAACAGGAAGCCAAAGCCTCCAGGCAGCTGTGTATGGTCCCATGCTACCCTCTGTCCCACTGTTCCATGGCATCCCAGAACGTTCTACATCCACAGGGACCCTTTGACCTTCCCACTCTCATGGGAAAATTTGCCTCCTGCTCAGAGAAGTAGATGCAACCTCCACACAGGGTGTGGACACAGCCGAGAGAGGCCCGCTGACCCCCGGCCTACTGTCCCAGCTCAGGGGCTCAAAGCATCTGGATCCTTTTATAGGCCGAAGGGATCTGCTCAGCAGCCAGTCTTCCAAAATGAAACCAGAAACCAGGTCTAATCATTTGAGCTTGATAAAGACTCCCCAAGTGCCCGGGGAAGCCAGGGTTGGGTCGCACAGGCAACTGGTTTCCTTTCTCCCCAGACACTTGGGTCGTGCAGGCAACAAAATGAAATACATTGGCTGCACCCACCGAGTTGAGGGGTGGGGGCCTATCTCATAGGGGCATCGTCTGGGTAAGATGATATCAGATGTAGCAAACAAGAAAAGCAAAGTTCAAGAAACCAACATATATCGGCTTTTGGCAAAGTGTGTGCACCCCTGTTATGCATTTGAAACAACTTGGTGCCAAATCGTAGCAGGCTCTCCTTGCCAGGAACCAGGAGAGGTCAAGCGAGGATCGCAAAAGAGCACAAAGATTTGTCTTTAAAAAGCACAGTGCTGAAATCTATTTCAGTTTTGCGAAACAAGAGACTGTCTGGGTCTCTGTCTCTCTGTCTCTGTCTCTCTCTCCTGGCCTTTCCCTTTTCAATTTAAAACTACCGTCTACACTGAGTTCCCACCGCCAGACTCCAACTATCCAGGCCTGGCTGAGCTTGGTATGAGACAGGGAACTGTGTAAATGGGTTCAAGACAGACAGGCAGTCCTACTAGGCTCCTGGGTACCACACGGAGCTTCATGGTCAGGCCTGGGGCCTTCTGACTGCATCTGGGGAAGCAAGTCCCCAACCCTGAAACCTGCAGAATGTATGGAAGAAGTAAGGAGCGCCAAGCCCGGCATCTCAGTGCTCCCGCCCACTTCAGCCCTTATACCCCAATCTAAAGCCTTTCTGAAATATTCCCTGCCCCTTCCGGTCTCTATAGCCTTGCATAATGCTGTTCCCTCAGCAAAACCGCCCTCTGCTTTGCCTGTGGAACATTTCTGTTCCAGGCTGAGCTGGAGCCACTGCCAGGCCTGAATCCTGCCTCACTTTCTCCTGCCTTCTGAAAAGTTCTCATGGGAGCCCAGGAGGCAATGCCAGTTTCCTGAGCATGGAGGGGGATGCGGCTTGGCACTGAGTATACAGCTCTGAGTTTCTACAGCACCCTGTGACATTGAAAGACCTGCCAGGTGACCAATGTCCCGGTAGGATCCACAAATACATCATCTAACCACCTAGTCAGAGAGACAGATGCTACCAGCAGGTAACCTGGGTGATTACTCACTATGTAATCTTCATCAAACCCTCAGGTCTCACTGTACCCATCTGTACAATGGGTCTGTTCTATCCCAAACACAGGGAGGAAGGAGCTGGCAGGGCAGAAGTGAAGCTTGAGTTTCAGGACACCATCAGACAGGCAGATATTTTCCCAGGCTAGATGAGCTGTGAAGGCAGTGAGAGCCACAGGGACCCGCTAGCCGCGAGGAGAGGCCAGCGGCGCCCGGGCCCACAATGGCCCCTTTCTCCCTTCGTTGATTGAGACAGTTGAGTGTGGAATATTTAAACAGTTGTATATTCACAGATTGCAAGACGAGAGACGATTACCTAAGGACGAGGTCCGCCGGGCGATCAATGCATAATCAGATAACTGCCCAGCTCGGCAAGGCTTTACGGGAACATCAGCCACTCACACTCTAGTTCCTCCTGCTAATTAAGCAGCCTGTTAATTGCTCCCGGCCTCTAATGCCCCTGTCATTATGCCCATAACAGCTTGCCTGACAGCAACAGTCCCTGAGCTCGGGGCCCACAAAGGACTGGAGCCCTTAATGAATCAGGGCAGCGCAGGGACCTGGTCCCATTGGCCCTGCGCCTTGCCTGTCCTGTACTGCACTGGGCTCTGAGTGGGAGCTGGAACAGGAGGGTCAGCGCCCCTCAAGTGGACCAAGCAGGTTACAAATGACATAGCCCGCTTTGATAGCAGCCAGTAGCCAAGCTCCAAGGGAAAAAGACTCTCTCTTTACTCCTTCAAAAATCACCAGATCTGGTGGAGGTGTGCTCTGTCCTAGACTCACATTCCTCTGGACCCTGGACCAACACTAGCCACACAAACCTCTAGATGTTCAGAGTTCAGCCCAGTGGCTACTCTGTCTTTTAAGGACTCAGCAGCAATCTGGTGGCTCTGAGAAAGTTACCGTGCCTCAGTTTATCCTGTATGACCTGAGGGTGACAGCGAGTACAGGATTGGGGGAGGGACAGAAGGCCGCTCCTTCCTGGAACCGCCCTCTCCTTCCATCCACAGCAATGTCCATAAGTCCATGCTACACCAATCAGCTCTGAGACTCTCAGGCAACTCAGGTCTGGATGGCGCATTGATCGGGGACAGTAGAAACATGGGCCTTCACCATGAGGTATGGCTGCCAACGGTGCTCACCACAGGGCTCTGCTGCCCTTGACGCTGACCAGCTTTAGCAAGTCAGAAGAGCACATCAGGCAAAGAGAAGCCCAGGAGAGGTGTGTCTGACTTGGTCTGGTGGGCAGGTTTTTCCAGAGGCACAGAAACCCGGAGAGCAGACGGGCCTGAAGACTGCAGAGTCGGGTCCGCAGAAGCCTGAGGAGTACTGGGAGCTGTGCCGCCACCATGCCGAACCGTCACTACCTCCCACAGGCGCTACCTCTTGGCTTCTTCCTTTGTCCCTCTGCTCCACAGGGCCTGTCCAGCTGGAGAGCGTTCACGTGGAGCACATGCTCAATGGCCCTGAAAATCAGTCTTCAAAGTGTTGATATCCACGCCCCCCAACCCCGCCCCGCTTACTCTGCTAGCACTCCCAAGCCAAGCCAAGAGGTGTGACAGGACATGGCTACCAGGCAGCGTGGAGACATAGGTTCAGACTTGTCTGTCCATGGCCCTCTTGACTCCTGCCCTCCAGGGCAGCATGGCTGGAGCTGCTTAAGTGAGCTTGAATACGGTGGGGAGTTACTGTACACTCCTCCTTACTGGGTGGTATAATACTTGATGGCTACAAGGCAATAGACCCTGTTGGAAATCATTGACCAACCCAGCTTGACCGTGGGTGATGTAGAAAGGTCATCTGGAGCTCAGAAGAATTAGATCTTCTACTACAGCTATTGTGCCCAGGCTGAGTCTCAGTCTAACCTGACTCTTCCCCTTCCAGTAGTTCTTAAGAGATGGGAGACAGTGGGAATACCTAATGCTGGAAGATTCTTCCTCAGGCCAGGCCACCATCTGTACAGAGGAAGGTCACTTCAATCCCCACCACAGGGGGACAAGATGAATGTGAACTTCTAGACAGTAACCTTCCACAATAAGCTTGGTAAGCATCCCAGAGACCCCGCCTCATTCTTTCCCCAAAATCAACAGGGCCCACATGACTTGCCTGAAGTACCTTCAAAGCGGCTTAAAACCCAGTGGTCCAACTCTCTCACCAAGGCTTGGGGCCTCCTCGGACACAAGCAGAAAGCCCTCAAGATATGCTGACCCTCATCTAGAAGTCAGCAGCTGTAAAGCCCTGACTTTCCTACCTTCCCAGGGTCCTAGAATGGGCTGTGTGTCACACCCTCCATGTCTAGCTATATCCACCTGAGAAAATTCAGGGTCTCTAAACCTAGAATGTGTTGTTCTGAACTCTGTGCTGGAAAAGCCTATGGGGCAGTGGCAGTGGCTGTCACAGCCTAACTCAGAAGGGTTCCAGGCTGCAGCAGGTGGCCCTCTCTACTCTTTTGAAGAAAACCTCTCCCCCCCATGGCCCCTACATTCTTGAGTGGGCCTGAATATCACAGTTGGGGTTATACTCTTGGCAGATGCCCAGGGACACACTGCCTCAGCCACTGCCTCTCCACTGGGGACTGGCTCCAATAGTGAGCACCATCTGGGTGCTCTAGCAGAGGACACGAACCCTGCTGGGAACCTGACCACAAACACTGGCCTGCAGTGCTGCATCCCTTGTGTGAGGGCCTCAGACCCTAAAGCTCACACACTGAGGGTAAGTGATGTCAGAGTCCAGGGAACAGGGCAGGACTGCTCTAAAGACTTGGGGGCCTCCTGTCAATACACCCCATAGCCATACAGCCACCACATTCAACCTCAACATCTGCCCCCATGCTGGGCCTCAGCCTCAGTCCTCTGGAAGAGAGGTATTAAGTGAGAGGGTTGATTTCTCCTTCAGGACGCGACAGACATAAGGGGTCTTTCTTCCCTGGCTGCCCGACTCTCTGCGCCCAATTGCCCAGAGCACCAAGCCCCTGATAGTTCTCAGGCTCACAAGCTCCACACGTGGGTGCTCTGCCTCTCCGCTTCTTCTTGCTTTGAGTCCTGGTTTGAATTTGCAAGGCTGGGGCTGGTTTTCATTCCCTGGCAGCCTCCTTCCTAGAGCCTACAGGAAGATTCAACCTGTTCAAAGTAGGAATAAAATAAGATACAACAGCATCTCTCCACCCCCCGTTATTAAATTAAAAATTCTAGCCAGTAAGGGAAACTCTAAATTTGATTTCCTTTCCTGGGCTGTTTTTAGCACGGGGGGCTGAGCCTGGAGGAAGGGCAGCACCCTGGTATTTGTTGAATCAAAATGCTTACATTTTTTCATAGAACGATCCTTTCTTTCCCCGCAGGTACTTGAGTTTTGTTTACTCTGCCTAAACCCTACACTCTTCCACACTGCTGCTCAGAGCTGCCAAAGGGGCCCAGGGCAAGCCAGTCACCTTCAAGTGGCCTGTGGGCCTCTCGGATAGGGCTTTTTAAAGACATTGCGTCAGGCTTATGAAAAACTTAAAGACATAAGAGGGGATGCCGCTCGCAGCAGACGTCGGCCCTTACTGAGAAAATGGTTTTCCTGTGATGGAGCACTTTGGGACTTTCCTGTGCACAGCAGCTTCCCTGGACTGTTTAGGAGGACGTGTAACTCGGCAAGAGGAATCATCCTGTTGTGAGAAGATGGGACCCAAGGTGTCTCAGTAAAGGCCTCGAAATCATTAGACCTGCTTTGTTTTTCTAACACCAAATGAAGAGACTGGAAGGGGAGAGGCAGGTGGGCAGGGAGAAACTCCTGACAGGCAGTCCCTAGGGAGCCACTCTTGAGAGTTCCGTATGCCTAGACCAGAACACAGCCCTCGCCTGCCTGACCTCCCCAGTCACCATGGGCAGGAAAGAGGCTCATGGCAGAGTGGTTCCCCTAATAAGATCCATACTCCGCCGGGTGCACATTCGATATAAAAGATCTGGCGATAGCCTCTGCCGAGGCCTGTGAACTAGCCCAACTGAAGGGCCTTTGTTCGGGGAGATTACAGTGGGGTTCACTTTCACACCACGTGATGATTCACTCACTACATCATGGGGTTACTGACGTGGACGTGGCCTCTTCTCCCTCCCAGCTCCAGCCAGGGCCACACATCCCAGGGAGGTCTCAGTTCCTCCAGAAAGGAGGGGGTGCTGGGTGAAGAGAGTCCCACATGGATGGATAGCTGGCAGAGCGGGGCCAGGCTACAAGCAACGAAGGTACGAGTCCACCAACCTCAAGGGTTTCGAGGCTGCCTTTCAGCCCTGCCCCAAAGTCCCTAGCTGGCTACCTGTCTGTCTACCCCTTCACGGCACAGACTCACATCTGCTTCTCTGCATTTGCAGGTCTGTTCACTTTTTACTGCCACCCTTTGTCCCACACTTACTAGTTCTAGGAAGAAACTAGGATCAGTGGCCACGGGGGGCCTCTGAAGGCTTCTGCCACTCACAGGAGTCCCAGACCCTGGCTGTCCCGGTCAGGGTGTGCCGGCTCCCTGCCACTCTTGCTGCACTTCATCTTAATCAAGGCTGATCTTTCCAGAGGCCAGCAGCTCAGTGCTTTCCTTCGGAGCAGACGGTCTCCAAAATAAAAATTGTCTTTAAAAAGCAAATACCGTCCTCTCCCACCAGTACAATACCACCTTCACAGGCAGGCACACGCTAAGCAGCTACCCTGGCCTTGCTGGAGGGTAGGTTCATGGGGACCAGCCCTATTCAGGCAGGCTTTCCCCTACCTGTTGATCCCATGCTGCCACAGGGTCCAGTTGCCCCGGGGCAGACAGGCTTCTTGCAGGGCAGGCTGTCCCCGGCCCCCAATCTGCCCTGCTTCCCCCAGCTCTGCCTAAGAACTCGGCACTAATTGCAGCGTTTTCCTGTACAACAGAAAGAAAAGAGGAGAAAACACCCACTTATGTTGTCCCAACACGAGATTCTGACATGTTAACAAGTTTATTATATCCTGTTTCTAATCTAAACACAGAAGGAGTTCTGGGCAGAAGTAGGAAGCCGGCCTCCAACGGTTTTCTCTGGGCCGGTAGCTTCCCTTCTCCTGATTACCACGGCTGGGGTGGCTCCCCCAGACCCACTGGTCCCAGGGGACCCCTATTCCAAGTCCATGAGCCTTTTCCAACAAAGATACCCTACCCTTAGGTCTGCAGAGGCAACGGAGAGGCCAGAGGACTCCTGGTTTCTCTTTATCTTTGCCTCTCTTTCTTGGGTTTTTCAGGGTGGTAGTGGACCCTTGGGAGTCTCTAATAACAAAGAACCAAGTTCATACTTAGAATGGTCTTTCGGCATCCAGCAATCCCCTTAGGTTCACGAACAAAGCCCCTTCCTCTCCCCAGGGCTCCAGAAGCTCCCCCTTGCTTCTGTCTTTGTGCCAAGCTCCTGGGCCTTGTCTTTTAAGCAAGGAAAGCTTGTACTCCTCTCGGCTTTTCGTGATATATCATCCACTTCATGGCAGCTAGAGCTATCTAGAGCGAAGCAGTAACCCTGACCAGGCTAAAGAGGCCCAGCCCCACCCCCAGAATGTTCCAGCACAAGGGGAGGGGTGGCTGGGACTTAGGGAAGGAGAGACACACAGTCTTTGGGGGACAACATGATACAGGGCCAGCATGGAGACATCCACAGATTTAGTCAATCTCCTTTATCGCTAGGATTTCAAGCTGGAACTGATAACAGGCAGTGGCTGGGTCGGGCCCTCAACTTCCTATCCTCCTCCCAGAAACACCCTGGCCGCCTGTGGAACCAGGACCAACAGGGGGCAGAATGACCACCTGCCTTGAGCAGGGAGGCTCGGCATTCTCTACTCTGCTGCTCTGGGCCTGTCTGCATCTGCAATCCCGAGAACTCAAATGCCACAGGACCAAGGGCAGAGCTCCTGTCTCAATCGCAAATGGCTTCTTCTGTGTGTATGTGATGTAAGGAGGACCTCTGGGAGCTGCAAAGGCCTAAGGGGCCTCTACCCACTCTCTCTAGAGCTCCACAGATGGGCCATGTCAGCTGTGAGGGGACAACACAGCATGACCAGGGGCATGCCTTTCTCAGCTTCGGCTGTGATTTCCAAACACTGGTCTCCTGGCTTCCCTTAAGGACAGAATCTGTCACAAGAATCTCGTTGTGTAAAAAGGCAGCACAGTCTGACACTCCTGGGCTCTCAGGCCTCAGGCTTCGGCTTCCTCGTGAAGACAGGCATCTAGGATTCTCTACCCAGTTTGCTTGCTCAGTCGAGTCAGAAAACAACACACACACACACACACACACACACACACACACACACACACACACACACACACACACGGCGCATGCGCGCATGACCCCCCTATCCTGGAAACAGGCCACCAGAAGAGCAATTCAAGTCTCTCAATGGGATGCCTCCAGGTCCTAGGCCATAGAAACTGCCCTGAGAACACTCATCCCCACTTCCACCAGAGGCCAGGATGTCGGGGAGGCCAAGGCTGTGAAACACACTCCCACATACCACATCCTTTCAGGAAAATGGCTTTCCAAGCAGAGGTCTGGAGAGAGGTAATTAACCTGACCCCAGAGGCCCAGGGCTTGCAGTAGGTCACCTGTGTGGCTACACAAAGAGCCACCACTGTGCAGGGACAGGCTGTAGCACTCTGCTCACATCGTACAAGGCAGGCAACATGCTCTCCCCCACCAGTGCCTGGGAAGGGAGCCCCACTGTGGGCCAGAGGCAGCAAGGGGCTGGCTGCTCCTGAAAGCAAGGTTCGCCAAGCAGGGAGCCATCCACACGGACCTAGGGTCGATGGAGAGCTAACTGGAGTCACAAGGCCAGTGAGTCGGCCACAACAGCCCTGGACACGAAGGCAACACAAGAAAGAGGAAAGACAAGGAAGGATGGCTGATGGTCAGGGCCACACTGTCCCCCGACATCCTCAAACTGCGGCATGGCCCCTGTGGGCCTCACACCATACCCTGACAGGTTCTCCTCTTGGCAAAATGCTTCAAAAAATTAGGAAGGGGCTGTTGCTTCCCTCTCTGTCAAGAGACTCTTCAATATCTCAGGCTGCCTGCCCTATCCTGTATCTGCATATACATACATGTGTACACACACACACACACATTCACACACTTGCACAGCATGCCAGCAGAACCCCTATGCATACAAGTTCCCCAGTTGTAAGTGGAACACTCTGCGTCCCAGACGACTTTCCCGTTGGGACATGGTACAGTCACCTAGAGGAGCATTTAGTGTATATCCCTGTGGCATAAGCCATGTTCCCGCACCTTGGTGGCTACTGCATCATAGCAGATGCCTGAACCACAGGACTTGGGATGCAGACCCTATAGGGTACCCCAGTTTGTACTCTCATCAGCTCAGCGTGATCAGGGGCCCCGACAAGGGGCCAGTGCTTCCCCACATAGTGGATAGGGGACTTGCCACCTGGTCCCCAGCTCCTTTCTGGACAACTATGTCTTTCTACACTCAGCAGATCTGAATGAGACTTCAAGAACGTCAATTTTCACGGGAAAATGGTTTTGTGTGTGTATCATCTCTATATGTACATATATTTGCGTCTGTGTTGTGTGTGTGTTTAACTGTGTGTGTATCTGTGTTTGTGTGTGAATGTATCTGTGTATGTTGTACGTATGTGTCTTTGTATTTATGTGCATCTATTTATATGTGCTATATACGTGTGTCATGTGTTTAAGTATGTCTCTATGTATGTATCTATCTGTGTATATGTGTGTATAAATGTGTGTCTGTATGTCTATGTTGTGTGTCTGTGTATATATGTGTATGAATATTTGTCTATGTGTATGTATGTATCTGTGTGTCTCATGTATGTCCTATGTATGCATGTATGTATATGTGATGTGGGTCTGTGTGTGTGTGTGTGTGTGTGTGTGTATCTATGTGTCTGTGTTTATCTGTATGGAAGTGTAGAAATGTTTATGTATATCATTTATTTATGTGTGAATCTATCTGCCTGTGACTGTGTGTTTATGTGTGTATGGTGTTCTCATTCATGATCTTTCTGAATGTGAGCTAGGAGGAGCCAAGAGTCTGTATGGTACTTATGTATATATCTATGTTGTACATGTGTATGAAGACCCACAGAGCCTCTTTCTGTATGTGAAGGAAGGTTATAGAGGTGCTTAAAAATTAGGATCTGAAATCCCCAAAGAGAGACGGCCTGGAAATTAGATACAGGACAGGGCGGCCTGTGGTCCTGGCTCAACCATTGCTGGTCATCTGAGTCAGCTGTGAGCTGAGATGTCCTCAGACTCATCAGGAGTACTGGAATATCCAGAGCCATAGGCAGGCCCAGGTGGCTTCCCAACACTGGAGATGGATGCTGGGGTCCCTGGCCGTCCAGTCATTCTCTGGTCTGGTCCATTCAAGGACTCGTGCAGAAGAGAACAGAAAACAAAAGCCAACATGGCAGCCCCATAGGACAACATGGGAGGCATGGGCCACCTAGGCTCCAGACACCCCCCAGTTCTGCATCTCACTAGTTCTCCTGGGATGAGGCAGATGCCAGAGCAGGGGAAAAAAGATTTATTGCACACACACACACACACCAGCCACTTCCCAACCACCTCTACATAGACCCTCAAACCCCTGGTTTCAATTGGCCTGGTTCACGCACGGTCTAATCCGATTTCCTACTCTAAAGAAGCCGCAGCCAATACCAGCGGAATGTGGGGCCAATGCCCCTGGCCCTGCTTGCCACATTT